>NC_054501.1:3904832-3957332 GCF_017639515.1 Carcharodon carcharias
CCTACAGCAGCACAAGTGAATATCTAAATACTTCTTAAATGTTACGAGAGTTTCTGACTCAGCCACCCTTTCAGGGAGCGAGTTCCAGACTCCCACCACCCTCTGGGTGAAAAAAGTTTCTCCTCCACACAATTTGGGTGTTTAAAAATGAGGGTTAGACAAAGTCTAATGAAGAGAAACCATTTCCACTTGCCGAAGAAGCCGAGACTAGTTATCGGAAGAGGCCATTCAGTCAATCGTGCCTGTGCTGGCTCTCGACAAGAGCAGCTCACCCAGTCGATTTTTTTCATTATCCATTCACAGCGTGTGGGTGTCACCGGCTCGTCCAGTGTTTGTTGCCCTTCCCTAATTGCCCCCTTGAGAAGGTGGGGGTGAGCTGCCTTCTTGAACTGGCACAGTCCGAGTGGTGCAGGCGCTGTTAGGGAGGGAGTTCCAGGATTTTGACCCAGCGACAGTGAAGGAACGGCCGGTATATTTCCAAGTCGGGATGGTGAGTGGCTCGGAGGGGAACTTGCAGGCGGTGGTGTTCCCCATGTGTCTGCTGCCCTTGTCCTTCTAGGTGGTAGAGGTGGTGGGTTTGGACGGTGCTGTCGAAGGAGCCTTGGCGAGTTGCTGCAGTGCATCTTGTAGATGGTACACACACTGCTGCCCCTGTGCGTCGGTGGTGGAGGGAGTGAATATTTGTGGATGGGGTACCCATCAAGTCACCACTTGCCCACCCTTCACCCTTCCTCCATAGCTCTGCACATTCTTCCTCTTCAGATAATGATCCAGTTCCCCCCCCTTTGGAAAGCCTCGATTGACCCTGCCTCCCCTCCCCCACACTCTCAGGCAGCGCATTCCAGATCCTAACCACTCGCTGCGTGAAAAAGTTTCTCCTCGTGTCTCCGTCGCTGCTTTTACCGATCGTCTTAAATCCGTATCCCTCTGGTTCTCGATCCTCTCGCCAATGGGAACAGTTTCTCCCTGTCCGCTCTGTCCCAGACCCCCCTCGTGATTTTGAACACCCTCGATCAAATCTCCTCTCGATCTCCTCTTCTCCAAGGAGGACATAAGAACATAAGAAATAGGAGCAGGTTTAGGCCATTCAGCCCCTCCAGCCTACCCCGCTATTCAATAGGATCATGGCTGATCTGCCTCAGGCCTCAACTCCTCTTTCGCACCAGCTCCTCATAGCCCTCAACTCCCCGAGATTTCAATAATCCATCTACCTCCTCTTTAAATACTTTGTGATTTCGCCTCCACAACTCTTTGGGGTAGAACATTCCAGACATTCGCTACCCTCTGAGAGAAGAAATTCCTTCGCCTCTCAGTTTTAAATGAGTGCCCCCTTATTCTGTAACTATGTCCCCTCGTTCGAGATTCCCCCACTCATGGGAACATCATCTCAACGTCTACCCTGTCGAGCCCCCTCAGAATCTTGTACGTTTCAATACGATCACCCCTCATTCTTCTAAACTCTAATGAGTAAAGGCCTAACCTGTTTAGCCGTTCTTGATAAATCAACCCCTTCATCCCAGGAATCAGCCGAGTGAATCTCTTTTGAACTGCCTCCAATGCCCCTCCTCAAGCCTCCGCTTCACCAGTCTCTCCGTTTTGGTAATAACCGGTAGCCAGAGTGGGCACAGGTTTAAGACGACCAGCGAGAGAAGCGACGGAGACTCGAGGAGAAACCTTTCCACGCTGCGAGTGGTTAGGATCTGGAACGCACTGCCTGAGAGTGTGGGGGTGGTGGGGGAGAGGAGGCAGGGTCAATCGAGGCTTTCCAAAGGCGGGGATTCGGATAATTCCTTGACAGAGTATAAAACAATTGCAGGGATAGTGGGGCGGGCGGAGGACGTGTGATAAGAGTGGGATGTAAGTGAGTCCCTCTTCGAGAGAGAGGCATCGCCGGGTGCAGTGGGCCGAGAGCCCTCTCCCTGAATGGGAGGAGGACACTCGGCCCCTCAAGCCTGCTCCCCCATTCCATAAGATCGTGACTGATCCGACTGTAACCTCAACCCCACATTCCCGCCCACCCCGATAACCTTTCACCCCCCCCTTTCTTTCCAAGAATCCATCCACCTCGGCCTTAAAAAAATATTCAGAGACTCTGCTCCCAGCACCTTTGGAGGGAGAGAGTTCCAAACACTCACAAGAGAAATAATTTCTCCTCGTCTCCCTCTTCAATGGGTGACCCCTTATGTTTAAACAGTGACCCCCTCGTTCTAGATTCTCCCACAAGAGGAAACGTCCTCCCCACATCCACCCTGTCCAAGACCCTCTCAGGATCTTCAAGGTTTCAATCAAGCCGCCTCTCACTCTCCTAAACTCCAGCGGATACAAGCCTAACCTGTCCGACCTTCCCTCATAAGACAACCCACCCATTCCTGGTATTAGTCTGGTCAACCTTCTCTGAAAGGCTTCCAACGCATTGACATCCTTCCTTAAATAAGGAGACCAACACTGTACAGAGCCCTCCAGATGTGGTCTCACCAGCGCCCTGTACAACTGAAGCATAACCTCCCCATTTTTGTATTCAACTCCCCTCCCAATAACCGCTAACATTCTATTAGCTTTCCTAAAGGACTTGCTGTACCCGGGCTTCATGCACTGGGACACCCAGGTCCCTCTGCAACCCGGAGCTCCACGATCTCTCTCCGTTTCGAAAGGAAGCTTCCTTTTTTTAATTCTTCCTGCCAAAATGGACCATTTCGCCTTTGCCCGCGTTGTGTGTTCCCCAAACGCCAGCTCTTGCTGCCCGCTCACCTGACCCTCCTGTAGCCTCCTTACGCCCCCTTCGCAGCTCACTTTCCGACCTCCCTCTGTGGCCTCAGCAAACTCGGGCAACCAGCCCCTCCATCCCTTCACGCAAGTCGTTCGTATCAATTGTAAACGGTTGAGATCCCTGCGCCCCCCAGCTCACCCACCGGTGCGCCCTGCAGCTCCACAGTTGCTGGGACACCTCCAAAGCTCATTAACTCACTCATAATCCTGAAAGGTCTTACACCCTAGTCCTACAGTCTTCAGTGACCCTCTGAGCCATGAGAAGCAAATCTCTTATCACTGCGGCAACACTCTAATTCACCGGAGCTGCTTCCTCCATTAGCCAACCCCCTTTGGAAGGCCATCGTTAACCACACTCTTGCCATCCAATCACAAGGACACCAAAAACAAGAGCAGGAGGAGGCCATTCAGCCCCTCGGGCTCCCCCATTCCATAAGATCATGGCTGATCAACTCCACTTCCCTGTCCGTCCCCCTCATAACCCTCGACTCCCCTCGTCGATCAGAAATCTGTCTCACTCGGCCTTGAATATATTCAGTGACCCGGCCCCCACTGCTGTCAGGGGGAGGGCGGGGGCGGGGAGAGAATTCCACAGACTGACCACCCTCTGAGACAAGAAATTTCTCCTCGTCTCCATCTTCAATGGGAGACCCCTCATTCTGAAACCGTGCCCCCCCCCCTCGTTCTAGATTCCGCCCCCCCCCACGAGGGGGAAACATCCCCTCAGCATCCACCCTGTCAAACCCCTCCCCTCAGAATCTGATATGTTTCAATAAGATCACCTCTCATTCTTCTAAACTCCAAAGGGTAGAGGCCCCAACCTGCTCAACCTTTCCCCATCAGACAAATCCCCTTCGTCCCAGGAATCAGCCGAGTGAACCTTCTCTGAACGGCTTCCAATGCGAGTCTGTCCCTCCTTAAGTAAGGAGACCAGAACTGTCCACAGTGCCCCAGGAGCGGCCTCACCAACGCTCTGTCCAGTTGTAGCAAGACTTCCCCACTTTTATACTCCATTCCCCCCCTCGCAATAAAGGACAACTGTCCATTGATATAGTGGAGTTCCCCAAGGGTCAGTGTTGGGACCCTTGCTGTTCCTGATGTACATTAATGACCTGGACCTTGGTGTACAACTTCAAAATTTGTGGATGTTACAGAACTCGGAAGCGTTGTGAACCATGAGGAGGATAGTGTAGGATTTCAAAAGGACATAGACAGGTTGGGGGAATGGGCAGACAAGTGGCAGATGAAGTTCAATATAGAGAAATGTTGACATGATTAATTTTGGTAGGAAGAGTCTGGAGAGACAATATAAAATAAAGGGTACAATTCTAAAGGGGGTGCAGGAGCAGAGGGAGCTGGGGGTATATGTGAATAAATCATTTGAAGGTGGCAGGACTGGTTGAGAGAGCAGTTAATAAAGCATCCAGTATCCTGGGCTTTATTAATAGGGGCATGGAGTACAAGAGCAAGGAGGTTATGTTAAACCTGCATAAAACACTGGTTCAGCCCCAACTGGAGTATTGTGTCCAGTTCTGGGCACCGCACTTTAGGAAGGATGTGAAGGTGTTAGAGAGAGAGAGAGACAGAGAGAGAGAGAGCAGAAAAGATTGATGAGAATAGTTCCAGGGATGAGGGGACTTCAGTTCCGTGGACGGATTGGAGAAGTTGGGACTGTTCTCCTTGGAGAAGAGAAGGTCAAGAGGAGATTTGATGGAGGGTGTTCAAAATCACAAGGGGGGCTCTGGGACAGAGCGGACGGGGAGAAACTATTCCCATTGGCAGGAGGATCGAGAACCAGAGGGACACGGATTTAAGACGATTGGTAAAAGACGGAGACACGAGGAGAAACTTTTTCAGGCAGCGAGTGGTTAGGATCTGGAACGCGCTGCCTGAGAGTGTGGGGGAGGGGGGGCAGGGTCAATCGAGGCTTTCCAAAGGGGGGAATTGGATCATTATCTGAGGGGGAAGAATGTGTGGGGTGAGGGGGAGAGGGCAGGGAGGAGTGTCGCAAGGTGCATTGCTGATTCGGAGAGCTAGCACAGACACAATGGGTCAAATGGCCTCTTTCTGTGCTGCAACAATTCTGTGATTTAGACAGGAGGATGAGAATTCAGATGCTGAACTCAGACTACACATTCGAGCACCTCGTGTATCTCACACACACTCACACAGATACACACACACACACACACAGATACACACACACACACACAGATACACACACACACACAGATACACACACACGCACACAGATACACACACACACAGATACACACACTCACAGATACGCACACTCACACTGATACACACACACAGATACACACACACACAGATACACACACACACACAGATACACACACTCACACTGATACACACACACACGGATACACACACTCACACGGATACACACACACACACGGATACACACACCCACACGGATACACACACACACAGATACACACACTCACAGATACGCACACTCACACTGATACACACACACAGATACACACACACACAGATACACACACTCACACAGATACACACACACACACACACAGATACACACACACACACAGATACACACACTCACACATACACACACACAGATACACACACTCACATAGATACACACACTCACACAGATACACACACACACACAGATACACACACTCACACGGATACACACACTCACACAGATACACACACACACAGATACACACACTCACACAGATACACACACACACACAGATACACACACACACACAGATACACACACTCACACAGATACACACACACACTCACGTACACACACGCACACAGATACACACACACACACACTCGTGCACACAGATACATACATACAGATACACACACTCAGATACACACACATACACACACGCACACAAACACTGATATTCACACATACCCTGATACACACGCACACTGACATATAGACACGCACACACACACAGATACACACACTCACACTGATACACACACTCACACAGATACACACACACACACACACACATACACACACTCACACAGATACACACACTCACATAGATACACACACTCACACAGATACACATACTCACATAGATACACTCACACAGATACACACACACACACAGATACACACTCACACAGATACACACACTCACACGGATACACACACTCACATAGATACACACACACACACATACACACACTCACATAGATACACACACTCACACGGATACACACACTCACACGGATACACACACTCACACAGATGCACACACACAGATACACACACTCACACTGATACACACACTCACACGGATACACACACTCACGTAGATACACACACTCACATAGATACACACACACACACACAGATACACACACTCACATAGATACACACACACACATAGATACACACACTCACACGGATACACACACTCACATAGATACACACACACACAGATACTAACTCACATGGATACACACGTGCACACGCACGCAGATACACACACAGACACACACTCACATGTACACACACGCACACAGATACACACACACACTCACGTACACACACGCACACAGATACACACACACACACACACGCTCGTGCACACAGATACATACATACAGATACACACACTCAGATACACACACATACACACACGCACACAAACACTGATACACACACATACCCTGATACACACGCACACTGACATATAGACACGCACACACACACAGATACACACATACGCATGCACTCACATACACTGGTACAGGCTATTGTGTGCCTGTGAATTCAATCGCCCATTGAAGAAAGATGTAGGAAGGACAGGAAACTGGGAGAAATGGGACAAGGGAACGGAAAACCGGTTGGAATTCAAGCATGATTAACTCGCTGAAATAAAACTTTTTGAAATCACAACTCCCACCCAGGCTCATAATTCATTCCTGTGGAAGAAAGGTTTATTAATTGTCCAGAAAAGGCTGAGTTAAGACTAGATTGAATCTCTCGTTGCTATTGTGAAATGGCATTCACCAAACAATCATCTTAAAATGCCTCATTACTCCACAACACAACTGACAAAGCCCAAATTGGCAGTGAATGCTATTAACCATATCTCACTGTGGAGCTATCCTCTCCAGGGATTCAATCCTCATATTCCCAGGACTGACACCAGCCCCAGTGTCAGCGCTGAGGGGGTGCCGCACTGTCGGAGGGTCAGTGCTGAGGGAGAGCCGCACTGTCGGAGGGTCAGTGCTGAGGGAGTGCCGCACTGTCGGAGGGTCAGTGCTGAGGGAGAGCCGCACTGTCGGAGGGTCAGTGCTGAGGGAGCGCCGCACTGTCGGAGGGTCAGTGCTGAGGGAGTGCCGCACTGTCGGAGGGTCAGCGCTGAGGGAGTGCCGCACTGTGGGAGGGTCAGTGCTGAGGGAGCGCCGCACTGTCGGAGGGTCAGTGCTGAGGGAGCGCCGCACTGTCGGAGGGTCAGTGCTGAGGGAGCGCCGCACTGTCGGAGGGTCAGTGCTGAGGGAGCGCCGCACTGTCGGAGGGTCAGTGCTGAAGGAGCGCCGCACTGTCGGAGGCACTTTCTCTTGGGATGAAACATTAAACCCGTGGACCCCTCTTGGGTGGATATAAAAGCTCCCACGGCTTCTATTGGACGGAGAGCGTGTTGGGGGGGTGGTGGGTGGGGAGAGTTTGGGGGAGGGAGTTGGGGTGGAATCTCCCCCATGACTCCAAGGCTGACGTCAATGAAAACAGATCGCCTCGCTTATTTAGCACGTTGGCCGATATGTGGGATCTCGACGTGCGCAAATTGGCGATTCCCACATGAGGGAAGCAGTGACCGCACTTCAAAGTAAGATCTCTGCCGCCGGCACACCCCCCAGCTTTCCCCCTTACCCTCGTCGCACACTTCGGGGAAGTCTGGACACCGGAGAGGCGAGAATTTTTTCTTCCCACCACACCTCCCCCCCCCCCCCCGACCTCTCCCCGAGCGGACGGACTTTCTGGGGCCTGTCACGCAGGCCTCCGGGCCTTGGCCGTGCCAGTGCCTTCCCATCTGACTCTGCCACAGGCCTCAGTTCGTCACTCCTCCCCTGCCTCGCTCGAGGCGGGTGGGGGAGGGGGGGGTCGCCGGCTCAATGGCGGACAAAGAGACTCAGGTGAGCCTTAAAGGGGCAGTTACTGCGCTCGCCAGGCAGTGATGTGTTACAGCCAGGCTGCGCGGGGCCTGGGCAGGGGTTGGGGGGGGCGGGTGTGATGCAGGATCCCCCAGATTCAGCTCCTGAAGGGGCCCCCCCCCCCCCCCCCCCCCCCCCCGCCCTCCAGTGATGGGGGCAGCAGCGCCATCCTCGCCCGGACACTACCACGCCAGCTCGGGCACCCCCCCCCCCCCCCCCCACCGTCTGCCCCGAAGGGGGGAGGCGGGCTTGTCACAAGGGGACTCGGGCGCTAACGCTCCCTGGGTCGCCAGGTCAGAAGTTCGAATCCCCACTCGGCAGGGCTCAGCGAGGTAACCCGGTGGGATTAGTTTGGGGATTGATACAGGGCTCTGGGGAGAGAGCGGGGCAGTGGGACTAGTTTGGGATTGATACAGGGCTATGGGGAGAGAGCGGGGCAGTGGGATTAGTTTGGGGATTGATACAGGGCTATGGGGAGAGAGTGGGTCAGTGGGATTAGTTTGGGATTGATACAGGGCTATGGGGAGAGAGTGGGACAGTGGGATTAGTTTGGGATTGATACAGGACTATGGGGAGAGAGTGGGACAGTGGGATTAGTTTGGGATTGATACAGGACTATGGGGAGAGAGTGGGACAGTGGGATTAGTTTGGGGATTGATCCAGGGCGATCAGGAGAGAGCGGGGCAGTGGGATTAGCTTGGGCATTGATACAGGGCGATCAGGAAAGAGTGGGGCAGTGGGAATGTTTGGGGATTGATACAGGGCTATGGGGAGAGAGTGGGGCAGTGGGATTAGTTTGGGATTGATACGGACTATGAGGAGAGAGTGGGGCAGTGGGATTAGTTTGGGATTGATACGGACTATGAGGAGAGAGTGGGGCAGTGGGATTAGTTTGGGATTGATACAGGGCTATGGGGAGAGAGTGGGCCAGTGGGATTAATTTGGGGAATGATACAGGACTTTGGGGAGAGAGCGGGGCAGTGGGATTAGTTTGGGATTGATACAGGGCTATGAGGAGAGAGTGGGACAGTGGGATTAGTTTGGGGATTGATCCAGGGCGATCAGGAGAGATCGGGGCAGTGGGATTGGTTTGGGCATTGACACAGGGCTATGAGGAGAGAGTGGGACAGTGGGATTAGTTTGGGGATTGATCCAGGCCGATCAGGAGAGATCGGGGCAGTGGGATTAGTTTGGGATTGATACAGGGCTATGGAGTGAGAGCGGGGAAGTGGGATTAGTTTGGGATTGATACAGGGCTCTGGGGAGAGAATGGGACAGTGGGATTAGTTTGGGGATTGATCCAGGGCGATCAGGAGAGAGGGGGGAAGTGGGATTAGCTTGGGCATTGATACAGGGCGAGCAGGAAAGAGTGGGGCAGTGGGAATGTTTGGGGATTGATACAGGGCTATGGGGAGAGAGTTGGGCAGTGGGATTAGTTTGGGATTGATACGGACTATGAGCAGAGAGTGGGGCAGTGGGATTAGTTTGGGATTGATACAGGGCTATGGGGAGAGAGCGCGGCAGTGGGATTAGTTAGGGGGTTGATACAGGGCTATGGGGAGAGAGTGGGGCAGTGGGATTAGTTTGGGGGTTGATACAAGGCTATGGGGAGAGAGTGGGGCAGTGGCATTAGTTTTGGATTGATACAGGGCTATGGGGAGAAAGCGGTGCAGTGGGATTAGTTTGTGGATTGATCCAGGGCGATGGAGAGAGAGCGCGGCAGTGGGATTAGTTTGGGATTGATACAGGGCTATGAGGAAAGAGTGGGACAGTGGGATTAGTTTGGGGATTGATCCAGGCTGATCAGGAGAGATCGGGGCAGTGGGATTAGTTTGGGCATTGATACAGGGCTATGGGGAGAGAGCGGGGCAGTGGGATTAGTTTGGGATTGATACAGGGCTATGGAGTGAGAGCGGGGCAGTGGGATTAGTTTGGGATTGATACAGGGCGATCAGGAGAGACCGGGGCAGTGGGATTAGTTTGTTATTCAAACTGGGCAATGGGGAGAGAGTGGGATTAGGTTAGGATTGATAAAGGTCTATGGGGAGAGAGCAGGGCACTGGGATTAGTTTGGGATTGATACAGGGCTATGGGGAGAGAGAGGGGCAGTGGGATTAGTTTGGGATTGATGCAACGCTGTGGGGAGAGAGCGGGGTAGAGGGATTAGTTTGGGATTGATACAGGGCTATGGGGAGAGAGCGGGGCAGTGGGATTAGTTTGGGGATTGATACAGGGCAATGGGGAGAGAGCAGGGCAGTGGGATTAGTTTGGGATTGAAACAGGGCGATCAGGAGAGAACGGGGGAGTGGGATTAGTTTGGGCATTGATACAGGGCTATGGGGAGAGAGAGGGATTAGTCTGGGATTGCTACAGGACTATGGGGAGAGAGTGGGGCCGTGCGATTAGTTTGGTATTGATACAGGGCTATGGGGAGAGAGAGGGGCAGTGGGATTAGTTTGAGATTGATACAGGGCTATGGGGAGAGAGTGGGGCAGTGGGATTAGTCTGGGATTGATACAGGACTATGGGGAGAGAGTGGGACAGTGGGATTAGTTTGGGATTGATACAGGGCTATGGGGAGAGAGCAGGGCAGTGGGATTAGTTTGGGATTGATACTGGGCTATGGGGAGAGAGTGAGATTAGTCTGGGATTGATACAGGACTATGGGGAGAGAGTGGGGCCGTGGGATTAGTTTGGTATTGATACAGGGCTATGGGGAGAGAGAGGAGCAGTGGGATTAGTTTGGGATTAATACAGGACTATGGGGAGAGAGTGGGACAGTGGGATTAGTTTGGGATTGATACAGGGCTATGGGGAGAGAGCGGGTCAGTGGGATGAGTTTGGGATTGATACAGGTCTATGGGGAGAGAGCAGGGCAGTGGGATTAGTTTGGGATTGATACAGGGCTATGGGGAGAGAGCAGGGCAGTGGGATTAGTTTGGGATTGATACTGGGCTATGGGGAGAGAGTGAGATTAGTCTGGGATTGATACAGGACTATGGGGAGAGAGTGGGGCCGTGGGATTAGTTTGGTATTGATACAGGGCTATGGGGAGAGAGAGGAGCAGTGGGATTAGTTTGGGATTAATACAGGACTATGGGGAGAGAGTGGGACAGTGGGATTAGTTTGGGATTGATACAGGGCTATGGGGAGAGAGTGGGACAGTGGGATTTCTTTGGGGATTGATCCAGGGCGATCAGGAGAGAGCGGGGCAGTGGGATTAGTTTGGCCATTGATACAGGACGATCAGGAAAGAGTGGGGCAGTGGGAATGTTTGGGGATTGATACAGGGCGAAGGGGAGAGAGTTGGGCAGTGGGATTAGTTTGGGATTGATACGGACTATGAGGAGAGACTGGGGCAGTGGGATTAGTTTGGGATTGATATAGGGCTATGGGGAGAGAGTGCGGCAGTGGGATTAGTTAGGGGGTTGATACAGGGCTATGGGGAGAGAGTGGGGCAGTGGGATTAGTTTGGGGGTTGATACAAGGCTATGGGGAGAGAGTGGGGCAGTGGGATTAGTTTTGGATTGATACAGGGCTATGGGGAGAAAGCGGGGCAGTGGGATTAGTTTGTGGATTGATCCAGGGCGATGGAGAGAGAGCGCGGCAGTGGGATTAGTTTGGGATTGATACAGGGCTATGGGGAGAGAGAGGGGCAGTGGGATTAGTTTGGGATTGATACAGGGCTATGGGGAGAGAGAGGGGCAGTGGGATTAGTTTGGGATTGATGCAGCGCTGTGGGGAGAGAGTGGGGCAGTGGGATTAGTTTGGGGATTGATACAGGGCAATGGGGAGAGAGCAGGGCAGTGGGATTAGTTTGGGATTGAAACAGGGCTATGGGGAGAGAGTGGGACAGTGGGATTTAGTTTGGGATTGATACAGAGCGATCAGGAGAGAACGGGGGAGTGGGATTAGTTTGCGCATTGATACAGGGCTATGGGGAGAGAGAGGGGCAGTGGGATTAGTTTGAGATTGATACAGGGCTATGGGGAGAGAGTGGGATTAGTCTGGGATTGATACAGGACTATGGGGAGAGAGTGGGGCAGTGGGATTAGTTTGGGATTGATACAGGACTATTGGGAGAGAGTGGGACAGTGGGATTAGTTTGGGATTGATACAGGGCTATGGGGAGAGAGCGGGGCAGTGCGATTAGTTTGTGATTGATACAGGGCTATGGGGAGAGAGCAGGGCAGTGGGATTAGTTTGGGATTGATACTGGGCTATGGGGAGAGAGTGAGATTATTCTGGGATTGATACAGGACTATGGGGAGAGAGTGGGGCCGTGGGATTAGTTTGGTATTGATACAGGGCTATGGGGAGAGAGAGGGGCAGTGGGATTAGTTTGGGATTGATACACGGCTCTGGGGAGAGAGTGGGACAGTGGGATTAGTTTGGGGATTGATCCAGGGCGATCAGGAGAGAGCGGGGCAGTGGGATTAGCTTGGGCATTGATACAGGGCGATCAGGAAAGAGTGGGGCAGTGGGAATGTTTGGGGATTGATACAGGGCTATGGGGAGAGAGTGGGGCAGTGGGATTAGTTTGGGATTGATACGGACTATGAGGAGAGAGTGGGGCAGTGGGATTAGTTTGGGATTGATACAGGGCTATGGGGAGAGAGTGGGCCAGTGGGATTAATTTGGGGAATGATACAGGACTTTGGGGAGAGAGCGGGGCAGTGGGATTAGTTTGGGATTGATACAGGGCTATGAGGAGAGAGTGGGACAGTGGGATTAGTTTGGGGATTGATCCAGGCCGATCAGGAGAGATAGGGGCAGTGGGATTAGTTTGGGCATTGATACAGGGCTATGAGGAGAGAGTGGGACAGTGGGATTAGTTTGGGGATTGATCCAGGCCGATCAGGAGAGATCGGGGCAGTGGGATTAGTTTGGGATTGATACAGGGCTATGAAGTGAGAGCGGGGAAGTGGGATTAGTTTGGGATTGATACAGGGCTATGGGGAGAGAGCGGGACAGTGTGATTAGTTTGGGGATTGATCCAGGGCGATCAGGAGAGAGGGGGGAAGTGGGATTAGCTTGGGCATTGATACAGGGCGCTCAGGAAAGAGTGGGTCAGTGGGAATGTTTGGGGATTGATACAGGGCTATGGGTAGAGAGAGTGGCAGTGGGATTAGTTTGGGGATTGATACAGGGCTATGGGGAGAGAGTGGGACAGTGGGATTAGTTTGGGGATTGATCCAGGGCGATCAGGAGAGAGCGGGGCAGTGGGATTAGTTTGGGCATTGATACAGGGCGATCAGGAAAGAGTGGGGCAGTGGGAATGTTTGGGGATTGATACAGGGCTATGGGGAGAGAGTGGGGCAGTGGGATTAGTTTGGGATTGATACAGGGCTCTGGGGAGAGAGTGGGACAGTGGGATTAGTTTGGGGATTGATCCAGGGCGATCAGGAGAGAGCGGGGCAGTGGGATTAGTTTGGGCATTGATACAGGGCGATCAGGAAAGAGTGGGGCAGTAGGAATGTTTGGGGATTGATACAGGGCTATGGGGAGAGAGTGGGGCAGTGGGATTAGTTTGGGATTGATACAGGGCTATGGGGAGAGAGCTGGGCAGCGGGATTAGTTTGGGGATTGATACAGGGCGATCAGGAAAGAGTGGGGCAGTGGGAATGTTTGGGGATTGCTACAGGGCGAAGGGGAGAGAGTGGGGCAGTGGGATTAGTTTGGGATTGATACGGACTATGAGGAGAGAGTGGGGCAGTGGGATTAATTTGGGGAATGATACAGGACTTTGGGGAGAGAGCAGGGCAGTGGTATTAGTTTGGGATTGAAACAGGGCTATGAGGAGAGAGTGGGACAGTGGGATTAGTTTGGGATTGATACAGGGCTATGGGGAGAGAGCTGGGCAGCGGGATTAGTTTGGGGATTGATACAGGGCGATCAGGAAAGAGTGGGGCAGTGGGAATGTTTGGGGATTGCTACAGGGCGAAGGGGAGAGAGTGGGGCAGTGGGATTAGTTTGGGATTGATACGGACTATGAGGAGAGAGTGGGGCAGTGGGATTAATTTGGGGAATGATACAGGACTTTGGGGAGAGAGCAGGGCAGTGGTATTAGTTTGGGATTGATACAGGGCTATGAGGAGAGAGTGGGACAGTGGGATTAGTTTGGGATTGATCCAGGCCGATCAGGAGAGATCGTGGCAATGGGATTAGTTTGGGCATTGATACAGGGCTATGGGGAGAGAGCGGGGCAGTGGGATTAGTTTGGGATTGATACAGGGCTATGGAGAGAGAGCGGGGCAGTGGGATTAGTTTGGGATTGATACAGGGCTATGGGGAGAGAGCGGGGCAGTGGGATTAGTTTGGGATTGATACAGGGCTATGGGGAGAGAGCAGGGCAGTGGGATTAGTTTGGGGATTGATCCAGGGCGATCAGGAGAGACCGGGGCAGTGGGAATGTTTGGGGATTGATACAGGGCTATGGGGAGAGAGTGGGGCAGTGGGATTAGTTTGGGATTCATACAGGGCTATGGGGAGAGAGCGCGGCAGTGGGATTAGTTAGGGGGTTGATACAGGGCTATGGGGAGAGAGTGGGGCAGTGGGATTAGTTTGGGATTGATACGGACTATGAGAAGAGAGTGGGGCAGTGGGATTAATTTGGGGAATGATACAGGACTTTGGGGAGAGAGCAGGGCAGTGGGATTAGTTTGGGATTGATACAGGGCTATGAGGAGAGAGTGGGACAGTGGGATTAGTTTGGGATTGATCCAGGCCGATCAGGAGAGATCGGGGCAGTGGGATTAGTTTGGGCATTGATACAGGGCTATGGGGAGAGAGCGGGGCAGTGGGATTAGTTTGGGATTGATACAGGGCTATGGAGAGAGAGCGGGGCAGTGGGATTAGTTTGGGATTGATACAGGGCTATGGGGAGAGAGCGGGGCAGTGGGATTAGTTTGGGATTGATACAGGGCTATGGGGAGAGAGCAGGGCAGTGGGATTAGTTTGGGGATTGATCCAGGGCAATCAGGAGAGATGGGGCAGTGGGAATGTTTGGGGATTGATACAGGGCAATGGGGAGAGAGTGGGGCAGTGGGATTAGTTTGGGATTCATACAGGGCTATGGGGAGAGAGCGCGGCAGTGGGATTAGTTATGGGGTTGATACAGGGCTATGGGGAGAGAGTGGGGCAGTGGGATTAGTTTGGGGGTTGATACAAGGCTATGGGGAGAGAGTGGGGCAGTGGGATTAGTTTTGGATTGATACAGGGCTATGTGGAGAAAGCGGGGCAGTGGGATTAGTTTGTGGATTGATCCAGGGCGATGGAGAGAGAGCGCGGCAGTGGGATTAGTTTGGGATTGATACAGGGCTATGAGGAGAGAGTGGGACAGTGGGATTAGTTTGGGGATTGATCCAGGCTGATCAGGAGAGATTGGGGCAGTGGGATTAGTTTGGGAATTGATACAGGGCTATGGAGAGAGAGCGGGGCAGTGGGATTAGTTTGGGATTGATACAGGGCTATGGAGAGAGAGTGGGGCAGTGGGATTAGTTTGGGATTGATACAGGGCGATCAGGAGAGACCGGGGCAGTGGGATTAGTTTGTTATTCATACTGGACAATGGGGAGAGAGTGGGATTAGTTTGGGATTGATAAAGGTCTATGGGGAGAGAGCAGGGCACTGGGATTAGTTTGGGATTGATACAGGGCTATGGGGAGAGAGAGGGGCAGTGGGATTAGTTTGGGATTGATGCAGCGCTGTGGGGAGAGAGCGGGGTAGAGGGATTAGTTTGGGATTGAAACAGGGCGATCAGGAGAGAACGGGGGAGTGGGATTAGTTTGGGCATTGATACAGGGCTATGGGGAGAGAGAGGGATTAGTCTGGGATTGCTACAGGACTATGGGGAGAGAGTGGGGCCGTGCGATTAGTTTGGTATTGATACAGGGCTATGGGGAGAGAGAGGGGCAGTGGGATTAGTTTGAGATTGATACAGGGCTATGGGGAGAGAGTGGGGCAGTGGGATTAGTCTGGGATTGATACAGGACTATGGGGAGAGAGTGGGACAGTGGGATTAGTTTGGGATTGATACAGGGCTATGGGGAGAGAGCGGGGCAGTGGGATTAGTTTGGGATTGATACAGGGCTATGGGGAGAGAGCAGGGCAGTGGGATTAGTTTGGGATTGGTACTGGGCTATGGAGAGAGAGTGAGATTAGTCTGGGATTGATGCAGGACTATGGGGAGAGAGTGGGGCCGTGGGATTAGTTTGGTATTGATACAGGGCTATGGGGAGAGAGAGGAGCAGTGGGATTAGTTTGGGATTAATACAGGACTATGGGGAGAGAGTGGGACAGTGGGATTAGTTTGGGATTGATACAGGGCTATGGGGAGAGAGTGGGTCAGTGGGATTAGTTTGGGATTGATACAGGTCTATGGGGAGAGAGCGGGGCAGTGGGATTAGTTTGGGATTGATACAGGGCTATGGGGAGAGAGCAGGGCAGTGGGATTAGTTTGGGATTGATACTTGGCTATGGGGAGAGAGTGAGATTAGTCTGGGATTGATACAGGACTATGGGGAGAGAGTGGGGCCGTGGGATTAGTTTGGTATTGATACAGGGCTATGGGGAGAGAGAGGAGCAGTGGGATTAGTTTGGGATTAATACAGGACTATGGGGAGAGAGTGGGACAGTGGGATTAGTTTGGGATTGATACAGGGCTATGGGGAGAGAGCGGGTCAGTGGGATTATTTTGGGATTGATACAGGGCTATGGGGAGAGAGTGGGACAGTGGGATTTCTTTGGGGATTGATCCAGGGCGATCAGGAGAGAGCGGGGCAGTGGGATTAGTTTGGCCATTGATACAGGGCGATCAGGAAAGAGTGGGGCAGTGGGAATGTTTGGGGATTGATACAGGGCTATGGGGAGAGAGTTGGGCAGTGGGATTAGTTTGGGATTGATACGGACTATGAGGAGAGACTGGGGCAGTGGGATTAGTTTGGGATTGATATAGGGCTATGGGGAGAGAGCGCGGCAGTGGGTTTAGTTAGGGGGTTGATACAGGGCTATGGGGAGAGAGTGGGGCAGTGGGATTAGTTTGGGGGTTGATACAAGGCAATGGGGAGAGAGTGGGGCAGTGGGATTAGTTTTGGATTGATACAGGGCTATGGGGAGAAAGCGGGGCAGTGGGATTAGTTTGTGGATTGATCCAGGGCGATGGAGAGAGAGCGCGGCAGTGGGATTAGTTTGGGATTGATACAGGGCTATGGGGAGAGAGATGGGCAGTGGGATTAGTTTGTGATTGATACAGGGCTATGGGGAGAGAGAGGGGCAGTGGGATTAGTTTGGGATTGATGCAGCGCTGTGGGGAGAGAGCGGGTCAGTGGGATTAGTTTGGGGATTGATACAGGGCAATGGGGAGAGAGCAGGGCAGTGGGATTAGTTTGGGATTGAAACAGGGCTATGGGGAGAGAGTGGGACAGTGGGATTTAGTTTGGGATTGATACAGGGCGATCAGGAGAGAACGGGGGAGTGGGATTGGTTTGCGCATTGATACAGGGCTATGAGGAGAGAGAGGGGCAGTGGGATTAGTTTGAGATTGATACAGGGCTATGGGGAGAGAGTGGGATTAGTCTGGGATTGATACAGGACTATGGGGAGAGAGTGGGGCCGTGGGATTAGTTTGGTATTGATACAGGGCTATGGGGAGAGAGTGGGGCAGTGGGATTAGTTTGGGATTGATACAGGACTATTGGGAGAGAGTGGGACAGTGGGATTAGTTTGGGATTGATACAGGGCTATGGGGAGAGAGCGGGGCAGTGGGATTAGTTTGTGATTGATACAGGGCTATGGGGAGAGAGCAGGGCAGTGGGATTAGTTTGGGATTGATACTGGGCTATGGGGAGAGAGTGAGATTAGTCTGGGATTGATACAGGACTATGGGGAAAGAGTGGGGCCGTGGGATTAGTTTGGTATTGATACAGGGCTATGGGGAGAGAGAGGGGCAGTGGGATTAGTTTGGGATTGATACACGGCTCTGGGGAGAGAGTGGGACAGTGGGATTAGTTTGGGGATTGATCCAGGGCGATCAGGAGAGAGCGGGGCAGTGGGATTAGCTTGGGCATTGATACAGGGCGATCAGGAAAGAGTGGGGCAGTGGGAATGTTTGGGGATTGATACAGGGCTATGGGGAGAGAGTGGGGCAGTGGGATTAGTTTGGGATTGATACGGACTATGAGGAGAGAGTGGGGCAGTGGGATTAGTTTGGGATTGATACAGGGCTATGGGGAGAGAGTGGGCCAGTGGGATTAATTTGGAGAATGATACAGGACTTTGGGGAGAGAGCGGGGCAGTGGGATTAGTTTGGGATTGATACAGGGCTATGAGGAGAGAGTGGGACAGTGGGATTAGTTTGGGGATTGATCCAGGCCGATCAGGAGAGATAGGGGCAGTGGGATTAGTTTGGGCATTGATACAGGGCTATGAGGAGAGAGTGGGACAGTGGGATTAGTTTGGGGATTGATCCAGGCCGATCAGGAGAGATCGGGGCAGTGGGATTAGTTTGGGATTGATACAGGGCTATGGAGTGAGAGCGGGGAAGTGGGATTAGTTTGGGATTGATACAGGGCTATGGGGAGAGAGCGGGACAGTGTGATTAGTTTGGGGATTGATCCAGGGCGATCAGGAGAGAGGGGGGAAGTGGGATTAGCTTGGGCATTGATACAGGGCGCTCAGGAAAGAGTGGGTCAGTGGGAATGTTTGGGGATTGATACAGGGCTATGGGTAGAGAGAGTGGCAGTGGGATTAGTTTGGGGATTGATACAGGGCTATGGGGAGAGAGTGGGACAGTGGGATTAGTTTGGGGATTGATCCAGGGCGATCAGGAGAGAGCGGGGCAGTGGGATTAGTTTGGGCATTGATACAGGGCGATCAGGAAAGAGTGGGGCAGTGGGAATGTTTGGGGATTGATACAGGGCTATGGGGAGAGAGTGGGGCAGTGGGATTAGTTTGGGATTGATACAGGGCTCTGGGGAGAGAGTGGGACAGTGGGATTAGTTTGGGGATTGATCCAGGGCGATCAGGAGAGAGCGGGGCAGTGGGATTAGTTTGGGCATTGATACAGGGCGATCAGGAAAGAGTGGGGCAGTCGGAATGTTTGGGGATTGATACAGGGCTATGGGGAGAGAGTGGGGCAGTGGGATTAGTTTGGGATTGATACGGGCTATGAGGAGAGAGTGGAGCAGTGGGATTAGTTTGGGATTGATACAGGGCTATGGGGAGAGAGCTGGGCAGCGGGATTAGTTTGGGGATTGATACAGGGCGATCAGGAAAGAGTGGGGCAGTGGGAATGTTTGGGGATTGCTACAGGGCGAAGGGGAGAGAGTGGGGCAGTGGGATTAGTTTGGGATTGATACGGACTATGAGGAGAGAGTGGGGCAGTGGGATTAATTTGGGGAATGATACAGGACTTTGGGGAGAGAGCAGGGCAGTGGTATTAGTTTGGGATTGATACAGGGCTATGAGGAGAGAGTGGGACAGTGGGATTAGTTTGGGATTGATCCAGGCCGATCAGGAGAGATCGGGGCAGTGGGATTAGTTTGGGCATTGATACAGGGCTATGGGGAGAGAGCGGGGCAGTGGGATTAGTTTGGGATTGATACAGGGCTATGGAGAGAGAGCGGGGCAGTGGGATTAGTTTGGGATTGATACAGGGCTATGGGGAGAGAGCGGGGCAGTGGGATTAGTTTGGGATTGATACAGGGCTATGGGGAGAGAGCAGGGCAGTGGGATTAGTTTGGGGATTGATCCAGGGCGATCAGGAGAGACCGGGGCAGTGGGAATGTTTGGGGATTGATACAGGGCTATGGGGAGAGAGTGGGGCAGTGGGATTAGTTTGGGATTCATACAGGGCTATGGGGAGAGAGCGCGGCAGTGGGATTAGTTAGGGGGTTGATACAGGGCTATGGGGAGAGAGTGGGGCAGTGGGATTAGTTTGGGGGTTGATACAAGGCTATGGGGAGAGAGTGGGGCAGTGGGATTAGTTTTGGATTGATACAGGGCTATGTGGAGAAAGCGGGGCGGTGGGATTAGTTTGTGGATTGATCCAGGGCGATGGAGAGAGAGCGCGGCAGTGGGATTAGTTTGGGATTGATACAGGGCTATGAGGAGAGAGTGGGACAGTGGGATTAGTTTGGGGATTGATCCAGGCTGATCAGGAGAGATTGGGGCAGTGGGATTAGTTTGGGAATTGATACAGGGCTATGGAGAGAGAGCGGGGCAGTGGGATTAGTTTGGGATTGATACAGGGCTATGGAGAGAGAGTGGGGCAGTGGGATTAGTTTGGGATTGATACAGGGCGATCAGGAGAGACCGGGGCAGTGGGATTAGTTTGTTATTCATACTGGGCAATGGGGAGAGAGTGGGATTAGTTTGGGATTGATAAAGGTCTATGGGGAGAGAGCAGGGCAGTGGGATTAGTTTGGGATTGATACAGGGCTATGGGGAGAGAGCGGGGCAGTGGGATTAGTTTGGGATTGATACAGGGCTATGGGGAGATAGCAGGGCAGTGGGATTAGTTTGGGGATTGATCCAGGGCAATCAGGAGAGATGGGGCAGTGGGAATGTTTGGGGATTGATACAGGGCAATGGGGAGAGAGTGGGGCAGTGGGATTAGTTTGGGATTCATACAGGGCTATGGGGAGAGAGCGCGGCAGTGGGATTAGTTAGGGGGTTGATACAGGGCTATGGGGAGAGAGTGGGGCAGTGGGATTAGTTTGGGGGTTGATACAAGGCTATGGGGAGAGAGTGGGGCAGTGGGATTAGTTTTGGATTGATACAGGGCTATGTGGAGAAAGCGGGGCAGTGGGATTAGTTTGTGGATTGATCCAGGGCGATGGAGAGAGAGCGCGGCAGTGGGATTAGTTTGGGATTGATACAGGGCTATGAGGAGAGAGTGGGACAGTGGGATTAGTTTGGGGATTGATCCAGGCTGATCAGGAGAGATTGGGGCAGTGGGATTAGTTTGGGAATTGATACAGGGCTATGGAGAGAGAGCGGGGCAGTGGGATTAGTTTGGGATTGATACAGGGCTATGGAGAGAGAGTGGGGCAGTGGGATTAGTTTGGGATTGATACAGGGCGACCAGGAGAGACCGGGGCAGTGGGATTAGTTTGTTATTCATACTGGGCAATGGGGAGAGAGTGGGATTAGTTTGGGATTGATAAAGGTCTATGGGGAGAGAGCAGGGCAGTGGGATTAGTTTGGGATTGATACAGGGCTATGGGGAGAGAGAGGGGCAGTGGGATTAGTTTGGCATTGATACAGCGCTGTGGGGAGAGAGCGGGGGAGTGGGATTAGTTTGGGATTGATACAGGGCTATGGGGAGAGAGTGGGACAGTTGGATTTAGATTGGGATTGATACTGGGCTATGGGGAGAGAGCGGGGCAGTGGGATAAGTTTGGGGATTGCTACGGGACTATGGGGAGAGAGAAGGGCAGTGGGATTTGTATGGGATTGATACAGCGCTGTGGGGAGAGAGCTGGTGAGTGGGATTAGATCGGGATTGATACAGGGCTATGGGGAGAGAGTGGGACAGTGGGATTGTTTTGGGGATTGTTCCAGGGCGATCAGGAGAGAGCGGGGGAGTGGGATTAGTTTGGGCATTGATACAGGGCTATGGGGATAGAGAGCGGCAGTGGGATTAGTTTGAGATTGATACAGGGCTATGGGGAGAGATTGGGGCAGTGGGATTAATTTGGGATTCAAACAGGGCAATGGGGAGGGAGAGGGGCAGTGGGATTAGTTTGAGATTGATACAGGGCTATGGGGAGAGAGTGGGGCAGTGGGATTAGTTTGGGATTAATACAGGACTATGGGGATAGAGTGGGACAGTGGGATTAGTTTGGGATTGATACAGGGCTATGGGGAGAGAGTGGGACAGTGGGATTAGTTTGGGCATTGATACGGACTATGAGGAGAGAGTGGGGCAGTGGGATTAGTTTGGGATTGATACAGGGCTATGGGGAGAGAGCTGGGCAGCGGGATTAGTTTGGGGATTGATACAGGGCGATCAGGAAAGAGTGGGGCAGTGGGATTGTTTGGGGATTGATACAGGGCGAAGGGGAGAGAGTGGGGCAGTGGGATTAGTTTGGGATTGATACGGACTATGAGGAGAGAGTGGGGCAGTGGGATTAATTTGGGGAATGATACAGGACTTTGGGGAGAGAGCAGGGCAGTGGTATTAGTTTGGGATTGATACAGGGCTATGAGGAGAGAGTGGGACAGTGGGATTAGTTTGGGATTGATCCAGGCCGCTCAGGAGAGATCGGGGCAGTGGGATTAGTTTGGGCATTGATACAGGGCTATGGGGAGAGAGCGGGGCAGTGGGATTAGTTTGGGATTGATACAGGGCTATGGAGAGAGAGCGGGGCAGTGGGATTAGTTTGGGATTGATACAGGGCTATGGGGAGAGAGAGGGGCATTGGGATTAGTTTGGGATTGATACAGGGCAATGGGGAGAGAGTGGGGAAGTGGGATTACTTTGGGATTGATACAGTGCTGTGGGGAGAGAACGGGGGAGTGGGATTAGATTGGGATTGATACAGGGCTATGGGGAGAGAGTGCGACAGTGGGATTAGTTTGGGGATTGATACAGGGCTATGGGAAGAGAGCAGGGCAGTGGGATTAGTTTGGGATTGATACAGTGCTGTGGGGAGAGAGCAGGGGAGTGAGATTTGTTTGGGATTGATACAGCGCTATGGGGAGAGAGTGGGACAGTGGGATTAGTTTGGTGATTGATCCAGGGCGATCAGGAGAGAGCGGGGCAGTGGGATTAGTTTGGGCATTGATACAGGGCTATGGGGTGAGAGTGGGGCAGTGGGATTAGTTTGGGATTGATACAGGGCTATGGGCAGAGAGTGGGGCAGTAGGATTAGTTTGGGATTGATACAGGGCAATCAGGAGAGAGTGGGGCAGTAGGATTAGTTTAGGGGTTGATACAGGGCTATGGGGAGAGAGTAGGGCAGTGGGATTAGTTTGGGATTGATACAGGGCTATGGAGAGAGAGTGGGTCAGTGGGATTACTTTGGGGGTTGATCCAGCGCGATGGTTAGAGAGCGGGGCCGTGGGATTAGTTTGGGATTGATACAGGGCTATGAGTTGAGAGTGGGACAGTGGGATTAGTTTGGGGATTGATCCAGGCCGATCAGGAGAGATCGGGGCAGTGGGATTAATTTGGGCATTGATACAGGGCTATGGGGAGAATGCGGGGAAGTGGGATTAGTTTGGGATTGATACAGGGCTATGGAGAGAGAGCAGGGCAGTGGGATTAGTTTGGGATTGATACAGGGCTATGGGGAGAGAGTGGGGCAGTGGGATTAGTTTGGGATTGATACAGGGCTATGGGGAGAGAGTGGAACAGTGAGATTAGTTTGGGGATTGATACAGGGCTATGGGGGGAGAGCAGGGCAGTGGGATTAGTTTGGGGATTGATCCAGGGCAATCAGGAGAGACCGGGACTGTTGGATTAGTTTGTGATTGATACTGGGCTATGGGGAGAGAGTGAGCTTAGTCTGGGATTGATACAGGACTATGGGGAGAGAGTGGGGCAGTTGGATTAGTTTGGTATTGAAACAGGGCGATCAGGAGAGAGCGGGGCAGTGGGATTAGTTTTGCCATTGATACAGGGCGATCAGGAAAGAGTGGGGCAGTGGGAATGTTTGGGGATTGGTACAGGGCTATGGGGAGAGATTGGGGCAGTGGGATTTGTTTGGGATTGATACGGACTATGAGGAGAGAGTGGGGCAGTGGGATTAGTTTGGGATTGATACAGGGCTATGGGGAGAGAGCTGGGCAGTGGGATTAGTTTGGGGATTGATCCAGGGCAATCAGGAGAGATGGGGCAGTGGGAATGTTTGAGGATTGATACAGGGCTATGGGGAGAGAGTGGGGCAGTGGGATTAGTTTGGGATTTAAACAGGGCTATGGGGAGAGAGTGGGGCAGTGGGATTAGTTTGGGATTTATACAGGGCTATGGGGAGAGAGCGCGGCAGTGGGATTAGTTTGGGGGTTGATACAAGGCTATGGGGAGAGATTGGGGCAGTGGGATTAGTTTTGGATTGATACAGGGCTATGGGGAGAAAGCGGGGCAGTGGGATTAATTTGGGGAATGATACAGGATTTTGGGGAGAGAGCAGGGCAGTGGGATTAGTTTGGGATTGATACAGGGCTATGTGGAGAGAGTGGGGAAGTTTGATTAGTTTGTGGATTGATCCAGGGCGATGGAGAGAGAGCGCGGCAGTGGGATTAGTTTGGGATTGATTCAGGGCTATGAGGAGAGAGTGGGACAGTGGGATTAGTTTGGGGATTGATCCAGGCCGATCAGGAGAGATCGGGGCAGTGGGATTAGTTTGGGATTGATACAGGGCTATGGGGAGAGAGCGGAGCAGTGGGATTAGTTTGGGGATTGATACAGGGCTATGGGGGGAGAGAGAGCAGGGCAGTGGGATTAGTTTGGGGATTGATACAGGGCTATGGGGAGAGAGTGGGACAGTGGGATTAGTTTGGGATTGATACAGCGGTGTGGGGAGTGAGCAGGGGAATGGGATTAGTTTGGGATTGATACAGCGCTATGGGGAGAGACTCGGAAGTGGGATTAGTTTGGGGATTGATCCAGGGCGATCAGGAGAGAGCGGGGCAGTGGGATTAGTTTGGGCATTGATACAGGGCTATGGGGAGAGAGAGTTGCAGTGGGATTAGTTTGAGATTGAGACAGGGCTATGGGGAGAGAGTGGGGCAGTGGGATTAGTTGGGGATTGATACAGGGCTATGGGGAGAGAGTGGGGCAGTGGGATTAGTTTGGGGGTTGATACAGGGCTATGGGGAGTGAGCGGGGCATTGGGACTGGTTTGGGGGTTGATACAAGGCTATGGGGAGAGAGCGGAGCAGTGGGATTAGTTTGGGATTAATACAGGACTATGGGGAGAGAGTGCGGCAGTCAGATTAGTTTGGGGGTTGATACAAGGCTATGGGGAGAGAGCGGGGCAGTGGGATTAATTTGGGATTGATACAGGACTATGGGGAGAGAGCGCGGCAGTCGGATTAGTTTGGGGGTTGATTCAAGGCTATGGGGAGAGAGCGGGGCAGTGGGATTAGTTTGGGATTGATACAGGGCTATGGGGAGAAAGCGGGGCAGTGGGATTAATTTGGGGATTGATACCGGACTTTGGGGAGAGAGCGGGGCAGTGGGAATAGTTTGGGATTGATACAGGGCTATGTGGAGAGAGTGGGTCAGTGGGATTACTTTTGGGATTGATACTGGGCTATGGGGAGAGAGTGGGATTAGTCTGGGATTGATACAGGACTATGGAGAGAGAGAGGGGCAGTGGGATTAGTTTGGGATTGATACAGGGCTATGAGGAGAGAGTGGGACAGTGGGATTAGTTTGGGGATTGATCCAGGCCTTCAGGAGAGATCAGGGCAGTGGGATTAGTTTGGGATTGATACAGGACTATGGGGAGAGTGCGGGGCATTGGGATTAGTTTGGGATTGATACAGGGCTATGGAGAGAGTGCTGGGCAGTGGGCTTAGTTTGGGATTGATACAGGGCTATGGGGAGAGAGCAGGGCAGTGGGATTAGTTTGTGATTGATACAGGGCTATGGGGAGAGAGTGGGACAGTGGGATTATTTTGGGATTGATACAGGGCAATGGGGAGAAAGCGGGGCAGTGGGATTAGTTTGGGGATTGCTACAGGGCTATGGGGGGAGAGCAGGGCAGTGGGATTAGTTTGTGACTGATACTGGGCTATGGGGAGAGAGTGGGATTAGTCTGGGATTGATACAGGACTATGGGGAGAGAGTGGGGCAGTGGGATTAGTCTGGTATTGTTACAGGGCTATGGGTAGAGAGAGGGGCAGTGGGATTAGTTTGGGATTGATACTGGGCTATGGGGAGAGAGTGGGATTAGTCTGGGATTGATACAGGACTATGGGGAGAGAGTGGGGCAGTGGGATTAGTCTGGTATTGATACAGGGCTATGGGGAGAGAGAGGGGCAGTGGGATTAGTTTGGGGCTTGATACAGGGCTATGGGGAGACAGCGGGTCAGTGGGATTAGTTTGGGATTGATACAGGGCTCTGGGGAGAGAGTGGGACAGTGGGATTAGTTTGGGGATTGATCCAGGGCGATCAGGAGAGAGCGGGGCAGTGGGATTAGTTTGGGCATTGATACAGGGCGATCTGGAGAGAGTGGGGCAGTGGGAATGTTTGGGGATTGATACAGGGCCATGGGGAGAGAGTGGGGCAGTGGGATTAGTTTGGGAATGGTACGGACGATGGGGAGAGAGCGGGGCAGTGGGATTAGTTTGGGGATTGATCCAGGGCGATCAGGAGAGAGTGGGGCAGTGGGAATGTTTGGGGATTGATAGAGGTCTATGGGGAGAGAGTGGGGCATTGGGATTAGTTTGGGATTGATACAGGGCTATGGGGAGAGAGTGGGGCAGTGTGATTCGTCTGGGATTGATACAGGGCTATGGGGAGAGATTGGAGCAGTGGGATAAATTTGGGATTGATACAGGGCTATGGGGAGAGAGCGGGACAGTGGGATTAGTTTGGGGATTGATACAGGGCTATGGGGAGAGAGAGTTGCAGTGGGATTAGTTTGAGATTGAGCCAGGGCTATGGGGAGAGAGTGGGGCAGTGGGATTAGTTTGTGATTGATACAAGGCGATGGGGAGAGAGTGGGGCAGTGGGATTAGTTTGACGGTTGATACAGGGCTATGGGGAGAGAGCAGGACAGTGGGATTAGTTTGGGGATTGATAAAGGGCTATGGGGAGAGAGTGGGCCAGTGGGATTAGTTTGGGGATCGATACAGGGCTATGGGGAGAGAGCAGGACAGTGGGATTAGTTTGGGGATTGATACAGGGCTATGGGGAGAGGGTGGGGCAGTGGGATTAGTTTGGGATTGATACAGGGCTATAGGGAGAGAGTGGGGCAGTGGGATTAGTTTGGGATTGATACAGGCCTATGGGGAGAGAGCGGGGCATTGGGATTAGTTTGGGATTCATCAAGGCGATCAGGAGAGACCGGGGCAGTGGGATTAGTTTGTTATTGATACTGGGCAATGGGGAGAGAGTTGGATTAGTTTGGGATTGATACAGGGCTATGGGGAGAGAGCGGGGCAGTGGGATTAGTTTGGGATTGATACAGGGCTATGGGGAGAGAGCGGGGCAGTGGGATTAGTTTGGGGATTGATACAGGGCTATGGGGAGAGAGTGGGACAGTTGGATTAGTTTGGGATTGATACAGGGCTATGGGGAGAGAGCGGGGCAGTGGGATTAGTTTGGGATTGATACAGGGCAATGGGGAGAGAGTGGGGCAGTGGGATTACTTTGGGATTGATACGCCGCAATGGGGAGAGAGCGGGGGAGTGGGATTAGTTTGAGATTGATACAGGGCTATGGGGAGAGAGTGCGACAGTGGGATTAGTTTGGGGATTGATACAGGGCTATGGGGAGAGAGCAGGGCAGTGGGATTAGTTTGGGATTGATACAGCGGTGTGGGGAGAGAGCAGGGGAGTGGGATTAGTTTGGGATTGATACAGCGCTATGGGGAGAGAGTGGGACAGTGGGATTAGTTTGGGGATTGATCCAGGGCGATCAGGAGAGAGCGGGGCAGTGGGATTAGTTTGGGCATTGATACAGGGCTATGGGGAGAGAGAGTTGCAGTGGGATTAGTTTGAGATTGAGACAGGGCTATGGGGAGAGGGTGGGGCAGTGGGATTAGATTGAGATTGATACAGGGCTATGGGGAGAGAGTGGGACAGTGGGATTAGTTTGGGATTGATATAGGGCTATGGGTAGAGAGCGGGGCAGTGGGATTAGTTTGGGATTGATACAGGGCTATGGGGAGAGAGTGGGACAGTGGGATTAGTTTGGGATTGATACAGCGCTATGGGGAGAGAGTGGGACAGTGGGATTAGTTTGGGGATTGATCCAGGGCGATCAGGAGAGAATGGGCAGTGGGAATGTTTGGGGATTGATACAGGGCTATGGGGAGAGAGCGGGGCAGTGCGATTAGTTTGGGATTAATACAGGGCTATGGGGAGAGAGAGGGGCAGTGGGATTAGTTTTGTATCGATACAGGGCTATGGGGAGAAAGCGGGGCAGTGGGTTTAATTTGGGGAATGATACAGGACTTTGGAGAGAGAGAGGCGCAGTGGGATTAGTTTGTGGATTGATCCAGGGCGATGGAGAGATAGCGCGGCAGTGGGATTAGTTTGGGATTGATACAGGGCTATGAGGAGAGAGTGGGACAGTGGGATTAGTTTGGAATTGATCCAGGCTGATCAGGAGAGATCGGGGCAGTGGGATTATTTTGGCATTGATACAGGGCTATGGGGAGAGAGCGGGGCAGTGGGATTAGTTTGGGATTGATACAGGGCTATGGAGAGAGAGCGGGGCAGTGGGATTAGTTTGGGATTGATACAGGGCTATGGGGAGAGAGCGGGGCATTGGGATTAGTTTGGGGGATTGATACAGGGCTCTTGGTAGAGAGTGGGACAGTGGGATTAGTTTGGGGATTGATACAGGGCTATAGGGGGAGAGCCGGGCAGTGGGATTAGTTTGGGGATTGATCCAGGGCGACCAGGAGAGACCGGGGCAGTGGGATTAGTTTGTGATTGATACTGGGCTATGGGGAGAGAGTGGGATTAGTCTGGGATTGATACAGGACTATGGGGAGAGAGTGGGGCAGTGGGATTAGTTTGGTATTGATACAGGGCTATGGGGAGAGAGCGGGTCAGTGGGATTAGTTAGGGATTGATACAGGGCTCTTGGGAGAGAGTGGGACAGTGGGATTAGTTTGGGGATTGATCCAGGGCGATCAGGAGAGAGCGGGGCAGTGGGATTAGTTTGGGCATTGATACAGGGCGATCTGGAGAGAGTGGGGCAGTGGGAATGTTTGGGGATTGATACAGGGCTATGGGGAGAGAGTGGGGCAGTGGGATTAGTTTGGGATTGGTACGGACGATGGGGAGAGAGCGGGGCAGTGGGATTAGTTTGGGCATTGATACAGGGCGATCTGGAGAGAGTGGGGCAGTGGGAATGTTTGGGGATTGATAGAGGTCTATGGGGAGAGATTGGGGCTTTGGGATTAGTTTGGGATTGATACAGGGCTATGGGGAGAGAGCGGGGCAGTGTGATTCGTTTGGGATTGATACAGGGCTATGGGGAGAGATTGGAGCAGTGGGAAAAATTTGGGATTGATGCAGGGCTATGGGGAGAGAGCGAGGCAGTGGGTTTAGTTTGGGCATTGATACAGGGCTATGGGGAGAGAGTGGGGCAGTCGGATTAGTTTGGGATTGATAAAGGTTTATGAGGAGAGAGCGGGGCAGTGGGATTAGTTTGGGATTGATACAGGGCTATGGGGAGAGAGCGGGGCAGTGGGATTAGTTTGGGCATTGATACAGGGCTATGGGGAGAGCGGGACAGTGGGATTAGTTTGGGGATTGATACAAGGCAATGGGGAGAGAGAGTTGCAGTGGGATTAGTTTGGGATTGAGACAGGGCTATGGGGAGAGAGTGGGTCAGTGGGATTAGTTTGGGGATTGATACAGGGCTATGGGGAGAGAGCAGGACAGTGGGATTAGTTTGGGGATTGATACAGGGCTAAGGGGAGAGAGTGGGGCAGTGGGATTAGTTTGGGATTGATACGGGGCTATGGGGAGAGTGTGGGGCAGTGGGATTAGTTTGGGGATTGATACAGGGCTATCGGCAGAGAGTGGGGCAGTGGGATTAGTTTGGGATTGATACAGGGCTATAGGGAGAGAGTGGGGCAGTGGGATTAGTTTGGGATTGATACAGGCCTATGGGGAGAGAGCGGGGCATTGGGATTAGTTTGGGATTCATCCAGGGCGATCAGGAGAGACCGGGCAGTGGGATTAGTTTGTTATTGATACTGGGCAATGGGGAGAGAGTTGGATTAGTTTGGGATTGATACAGGGCTATGGGGAGAGAGCGGGGCAGTGTGATTCGTTTGGGATTGATACAGGGCTATGGGGAGAGATTGGAGCAGTGGGAAAAATTTGGGATTGATGCAGGGCTATGGGGAGAGAGCGAGGCAGTGGGTTTAGTTTGGGCATTGATACAGGGCTATGGGGACAGAGCGGGGCAGTGGGACTAGTTTGCGATTGATACAGGGCTATGGGGAGAGAGTGGGGCAGTCGGATTAGTTTGGGATTGATAAAGGTTTATGAGGAGAGAGCGGGGCAGTGGGATTAGTTTGGGATTGATACAGGGCTATGGGGAGAGAGCGGGGCAGTGGGATTAGTTTGGGCATTGATACAGGGCTATGGGGAGAGCGGGACAGTGGGATTAGTTTGGGGATTGATACAAGGCTATGGGGAGAGAGAGTTGCAGTTGGATTAGTTTGAGATTGAGCCAGTGCCATGGGGAGAGAGTGGGGCAGTGGGATTAGTTTGGGATTGATACAGGGCTATGGGGAGAGAGTGGGGCAGTGGGATTAGTTTGGGGATTGATACAGGGCTATGGGGAGAGAGCAGGACAGTGGGATTAGTTTGGGGATTGATACAGGGCTAAGGGGAGAGAGTGGGGCAGTGGGATTAGTTTGGGATTGATACGGGGCTATGGGGAGAGTGTGGGGCAGTGGGATTAGTTTGGGGATTGATACAGGGCTATCGGCAGAGAGTGGGGCAGTGGGATTAGTTTGGGATTGATACAGGGCTATAGGGAGAGAGTGGGGCAGTGGGATTAGTTTGGGATTGATACAGGCCTATGGGGAGAGAGCGGGGCATTGGGATTAGTTTGGGATTCATCCAGGGCGATCAGGAGAGACCGGGGCAGTGGGATTAGTTTGTTATTGATACTGGGCAATGGGGAGAGAGTTGGATTAGTTTGGGATTGATACAGGGCTATGGGGAGAGAGTGGGGCAGTGGGATTAGTTTGGGATTGATACAGGGCTATGGGGAGAGAGTGGGGCAGTGGGATTAGTTTGGGGATTGATACAGGGCTATGGGGAGAGAGTGGGACAGTGGGATTAGTTTGGGATTGATACAGGGATATGGGGAGAGAGTGGGGCAGTCGGATTAGTTTGGGATTGATAAAGGTTTATGAGAGAGAGCGGGGCAGTGGGATTAGTTTGGGATTGATACAGGGCTATGGGGAGAGAGCGGGGCAGTGGGATTAGTTTGGGCATTGATACAGGGCTATGGGGAGAGCGGGACAGTGGGATTAGTTTGGGGATTGATACAAGGCTATGGGGAGAGAGAGTTGCAGTTGGATTAGTTTGAGATTGAGCCAGGGCCATGGGGAGAGAGTGGGGCAGTGGGATTAGTTTGGGATTGATACAGGGCTATGGGGAGAGAGTGGGGCAGTGGGATTAGTTTGGGGATTGATACAGGGCTATGGGGAGAGAGCAGGACAGTGGGATTAGTTTGGGGATTGATACAGGGCTAAGGGGAGAGAGTGGGGCAGTGGGATTAGTTTGGGATTGATACGGGGCTATGGGGAGAGTGTGGGGCAGTGGGATTAGTTTGGGATTGATACAGGGCTATAGGGAGAGAGTGGGGCAGTGGGATTAGTTTGGGATTGATACAGGCCTATGGGGAGAGAGCGGGGCATTGGGATTAGTTTGGGATTCATCCAGGGCGATCAGGAGAGACCGGGGCAGTGGGATTAGTTTGTTATTGATACTGGGCAATGGGGAGAGAGTTGGATTAGTTTGGGATTGATACAGGGCTATGGGGAGAGAGTGGGGCAGTGGGATTAGTTTGGGATTGATACAGGGCTATGGGGAGAGAGTGGGGCAGTGGGATTAGTTTGGGGATTGATACAGGGCTATGGGGAGAGAGTGGGGCAGTGGGATTACTTTGGGATTGATACAGCGCTGTGGGGAGAGAGCGGGGAAGTGGGATTAGTTTGGGATTGATACAGGGCTATGGGGAGAGAGTGCTACAGTGGGATTAGTTTGGGATTGATACAGCGGTGTGGGGAGAGAGCAGGGGAGTGGGATTAGTTTGGGATTGATACAGCGCTATGGGGAGAGAGTGGGACAGTGGGATTAGTTTGGGATTGATACAGCGCTATGGGGAGAGAGTGGCACAGTGGGATTAGTTTGGGGATTGATCCAGGGCGATCAGGAGAGAGCGGGGCAGTGGGATTAGTTTGGGCATTGATAAAGGGCGATCAGGAAAGAGTGGGGCAGTGGGAATGTTTGGGGATTGATACAGGGCTATGGGGAGAGAGCTGGGCAGTGGAATTAGTTTGGGATTGATACGGACTATGAGGAGAGAGTGGGGCAGTGGGATTAGTTTGGGATTCATACAGTGCTATGGGGAGAGAGCAGGGCAGTGGGATTTGTTTGGGGATTGATCCAGGGCGATCAGGAGAGATGGGGCAGTGGGAATGTTTGGGGATTGATACAGGGCTATGGGGAGATAGCGGGGCAGTGGGATTAGTTTGGGATTAATACAGGGCTATGGGGAGTGAGGGGGCAGTGGGATTAGTTTTGGATTGATACAGGGCTATAGGGAGAAAGCGGGGCAGTGGGATTAATTTGGGGAATGATACAGGACTTTGGGGAGAGAGAGGCGCAGTGGGATTAGTTTCTGGATTGATCCAGGGCGATGGTGAGAGAGCGCGGCAGTGGGATTAGTTTGGGATTGATACAGGGCTATGAGGAGAGAGTGGGACAATGGGATTAGTTTGGAATTGATCCAGGCTGATCAGGAGAGATCGGGGCAGTGGGATTAGTTTGGGATTGATACAGGGCTATGGGGAGAGATCGGGGCAGTGGGATTAGTTTGGGCATTGATACAGGGCTATGGGGAGAGAGCGGGGCAGTGGGATTAGTTTGGGCATTGATACAGGGCTATGGGGGGAGGGCAGGGAAGTGGGATTAGTTTGGGGATTGATCCAGGGCGATCAGGAGAGACCGGGGCAGTGGGATTAGTTTGTTATTGATACTGGGCAATGGAGAGAGAGTGGGATTAGTTTGAGATTGATACAGGGCTATGGGGAGAGAGCGGGGCAGTGGGATTAGTTTGGGATTCATACAGGGCTATGGGGAGAGTGCGGGACAGTGGGATTAGTTTGGGATCGATACAGGGCTATGGGGAGAGAGCGGGGCAGTGGGATTAGTTTGGGATTGATACAGGGCAATGGGGAGATCGTGGGGCAGTGGTATTACTTTGAGATTGATACAGCAGTGTGGGGAGAGAGCAGGGGAGTGGGATTAGTTTGGGATTGACACAGCGCTATGGGGAGAGAGTGGGACAGTGGGATTAGTTTGGGCATTGATACAGGGCTATGGGGAGAGAGAGTTGCAGTGGGATTAGTTTGGGATTAATACAGGGCTATGGGGAGAGAGCGCGGCTGTCGGATTAGTTTGGGGGTTGATACAAGGCTATGGGGAGAGAGCGGGGCATTGGGATTAGTTTGGGATTGATACAGGGCTATGGGGAGAAAGCGGGGCAGTGGGATTAATTTGGGAATTGATACCGGACTTTGGGGAGATAGCGGGGCAGTGGGATAAGTTTGGGATTGATACAGGGCTATGTGGAGAGAGTGGGTCAGTAGGATTACTTTGGGGATTGATCCAGCGCGATGGAGAGAGAGCGGGGCAGTGGGATTAGTTTGGGATTGATACAGGGCTATGAGGAGAGATTGGGACTGTGGGATTAGTTTGGGGATTGATCCAGGCCGATCAGGAGAGAGGAGGGCAGTGGGATTAGTTTGGGATTGATACAGCGGTGTGGGGAGAGAGCAGGGGAGTGGGATTAGTTTGGTATTGATACAGGGCTATGGGGAGAGAGTGGGACAGTGGGATTAGTTTGGGGATTGATCCAGGGCGATCAGGAGAGAGCGGGGCAGTGGGATTAGTTTGGGCATTGATACAGGGCTATGGGGAGAGAGAGTTGCAGTGGGATTAGTTTGAGTTTGAGACAGAGCTATGGGGAGAGGGTGGGGCAGTGGGATTAGTTTGGGGTTGATACAGCGGTGTGGGGAGAGAGCAGGGGAGTGGGATTAGTTTGGGATTGATACAGCGATGTGGGGAGAGAGCAGGGGAGTGGGATTAGTTTGGGGATTGATACAGGGCTATAGGGAGAGAGTGGGGCAGTGGGATTAGTTTGGTATTGATACAGGGCTATGGGGAGAGAGCGGGGCATTGGGATTAGTTTGGGATTCATCCAGGGCTATGAGGAGAGAGAGGGGCAGTGGGATTAGATTGAGATTGATACAGGGCTATGGGGAGAGAGTGGGACAGTGGGATTAGTTTGGTATTGATACAGGGCTATGGGGAGAGAGCGGGGCAGTGGGATTAGTTTGGGATTGATACAGGGCTATGGGGAGAGAGTGGGACAGTGGGATTAGTTTGGGATTGATACAGCGCTATGGGGAGAGAGTGGGACAGTGGGATTATTTTGGTGATTGATCCAGGGCGATCAGGAGAGAGCGGGGCAGTGGGATTAGTTTTGGATTGATACGGACTATGAGGAGAGAGTGGGGCAGTGGGATTAGTTTGGGATTGATACAGGGCTATGGGGAGAGAGCTGGGCAGTGGGATTAGTTTGGGGATTGATCCAGGGCGATCAGGAGAGATGGGGCAGTGGGAATGTTTGCGGATTGATACAGGGCTATGGGGAGAGAGCGGGGCAGTGGGATTAGTTTGGGATTGATACAGGGCTATGGGGAGAGAGAGCGGCTTTGGGATTAGTTTGGGGGTTGATACAAGGCTATGGGGAGAGAGTGGGGCAGTGGGATTAGTTTTGGATTGATACAGGGCTATGGGGAGAAAGCGGGGCATTGGGATTAATTTGGGGAATGATACAGGACTTTGGGGAGAGAGAGGGGCAGTGGGATTAGTTTGTGGATTGATCCAGGGCGATGGAGAGAGAGCGCGGCAGTGGGATTAGTTTGGGATTGATACAGGGCTATGAGGAGAGAGTGGGACAGTGGGATTAGTTTGGGGATTGATCCAGGCTGATCAGGAGAGATCGGGGCAGTGGTATTAGTTTGGGATTGATACAGGGCTATGGAGAGAGAGCCGGGCAGTGGTATTAGTTTGGGATTGATACAGGGCTATGGGGAGAGAGTGGGACAGTGGGATTAGTTTGGGGATTGATCCAGGCTGATCAGGAGAGATCGGGGCAGTGGTATTAGTTTGGGATTGATACAGGGCTATGGAGAGAGAGCCGGGCAGTGGTATTAGTTTGGGATTGATACAGGGCTATGGGGAGAGAGTGGGTCAGTGGGATTAGTTTGGGATTGATACAGGGTATGGGGAGAGAGCGGGGCAGTGGGATTAGTTTGGGATTGATACAGGGCTATGGGGTGAGAGTGGGACAGTGGGATTAGTTTGGGGTTGATACAGGGCTATGGGGAGAGAGTGGGACAGTGGGATTAGTTTGGGATTGATACAGCTCTATGGGGTAGAGCAGGGCAGTGGGATTAGTTTGGGGATTGATCCAGGGCGATCAGGAGAGACCGGGGCAGTGGGATTAGTTTGGGATTGATACAGGGCAATGGGGAGATAGTGGGGCAGTGGGATTACTTTGAGATTGATACAGCAGCGTGGGGAGAGAGCAGGGGATTGGGATTAGTTTGGGATTGACACAGCGCTATGGGGAGAGAGTGGGACAGTGGGATTAGTTTGGGATTGACACAGCGCTATGGGGAGAGAGTGGGACAGTGGGATTAGTTTGGGATTGATACAGGGCTATGGGGAGAGAGTGGGACAGTGGGATTAGTTTGGGGATTGATACAGGGCTATGGGGAGAGAGCAGGACATTGGGATTAGTTTGGGATTGATACAGGGCTATGGGGAGAGAGCGGGGCAGTGGGATTAGTTTGGGATTGATACAGGGCAATGGGGAGATAGTGGGGCAGTGGGATTACTTTGAGATTGATACAGCAGCGTGGGGAGAGAGCAGGGGAGTGGGATTAGTTTGTTATTGATACTGGGCAATGGAGAGAGAGTGGGATTAGTTTGGGATTGATACAGGGCTATGGGGAGAGAGCGGGGCAGTAGGATTAGTTTGGGATTGATACAGGGCTATGGGGAGAGAGCGGGACAGTGGGATTAGTTTGGGATTGATACAGGGCTATGGGGAGAGAGCGGGGCAGTGGGATTAGTTTGGGATTGATACAGGGCAATGGGGAGATAGTGGGGCAGTGGGATTACTTTGAGATTGATACAGGGCGATCAGGAGAGAGCGGGGCAGTGGGATTAGTTTGGGCATTGATACAGGGCTATGGGGAGAGAGAGTTGCACTGGGATTAGTTTGAGATTGAGACAGGGCTATGGGGAGAGAGTGGGGCAGTGGGATAAGTTTGGGATTGATACAGGGCTATGGGGAGAGAGCGGGGCAGTGGGATTAGTTTGAGATTGAGACAGGGCTATGGGGAGAGAGCGGGGCAGTGGGATTAGTTTGGGATTAATACAGGGCTATGGGGAGAGAGCATGGCAGTCGGATTAGTTTGGGATTGATAAAGGGCTATGAGGAGAGAGCGGGGCAGTGGGATTAGTTTGGGATTGATACAGGGCTATGGGGAGAAAGCGGGGCATTGGGATTAATTTGGGGAATGATACAGGACTTTGGGGAGAGAGAGGGGCAGTGGGATTAGTTTGTGGATTGATCCAGGGCGATGGAGAGAGAGCGCGGCAGTGGGATTAGTTTGGGATTGATACAGGGCTATGAGGAGAGAGTGGGACAGTGGGATTAGTTTGGGGATTGATCCAGGCTGATCAGGAGAGATCGGGGCAGTGGTATTAGTTTGGGATTGATACAGGGCTATGGAGAGAGAGCCGGGCAGTGGTATTAGTTTGGGATTGATACAGGGCTATGGGGAGAGAGTGGGACAGTGGGATTAGTTTGGGGATTGATCCAGGCTGATCAGGAGAGATCGGGGCAGTGGTATTAGTTTGGGATTGATACAGGGCTATGGAGAGAGAGCCGGGCAGTGGTATTAGTTTGGGATTGATACAGGGCTATGGGGAGAGAGTGGGTCAGTGGGATTAGTTTGGGATTGATACAGGGTATGGGGAGAGAGCGGGGCAGTGGGATTAGTTTGGGATTGATACAGGGCTATGGGGTGAGAGTGGGACAGTGGGATTAGTTTGGGGTTGATACAGGGCTATGGGGAGAGAGTGGGACAGTGGGATTAGTTTGGGATTGATACAGCTCTATGGGGTAGAGCAGGGCAGTGGGATTAGTTTGGGGATTGATCCAGGGCGATCAGGAGAGACCGGGGCAGTGGGATTAGTTTGGGATTGATACAGGGCAATGGGGAGATAGTGGGGCAGTGGGATTACTTTGAGATTGATACAGCAGCGTGGGGAGAGAGCAGGGGATTGGGATTAGTTTGGGATTGACACAGCGCTATGGGGAGAGAGTGGGACAGTGGGATTAGTTTGGGATTGACACAGCGCTATGGGGAGAGAGTGGGACAGTGGGATTAGTTTGGGATTGATACAGGGCTATGGGGAGAGAGTGGGACAGTGGGATTAGTTTGGGGATTGATACAGGGCTATGGGGAGAGAGCAGGACATTGGGATTAGTTTGGGATTGATACAGGGCTATGGGGAGAGAGCGGGGCAGTGGGATTAGTTTGGGATTGATACAGGGCAATGGGGAGATAGTGGGGCAGTGGGATTACTTTGAGATTGATACAGCAGCGTGGGGAGAGAGCAGGGGAGTGGGATTAGTTTGTTATTGATACTGGGCAATGGAGAGAGAGTGGGATTAGTTTGGGATTGATACAGGGCTATGGGGAGAGAGCGGGGCAGTAGGATTAGTTTGGGATTGATACAGGGCTATGGGGAGAGAGCGGGACAGTGGGATTAGTTTGGGATTGATACAGGGCTATGGGGAGAGAGCGGGGCAGTGGGATTAGTTTGGGATTGATACAGGGCAATGGGGAGATAGTGGGGCAGTGGGATTACTTTGAGATTGATACAGGGCGATCAGGAGAGAGCGGGGCAGTGGGATTAGTTTGGGCATTGATACAGGGCTATGGGGAGAGAGAGTTGCACTGGGATTAGTTTGAGATTGAGACAGGGCTATGGGGAGAGAGTGGGGCAGTGGGATAAGTTTGGGATTGATACAGGGCTATGGGGAGAGAGCGGGGCAGTGGGATTAGTTTGAGATTGAGACAGGGCTATGGGGAGAGAGCGGGGCAGTGGGATTAGTTTGGGATTAATACAGGGCTATGGGGAGAGAGCATGGCAGTCGGATTAGTTTGGGATTGATAAAGGGCTATGAGGAGAGAGCGGGGCAGTGGGATTAGTTTGGGATTGATACAGGGCTATGGGGAGAGAGCGGGGCAGTGGGATTAGTTTGGGCATTGATACAGGGCTATGGGGAGAGAGCGGGACAGTGGGATTAGTTTGGGGATTGATACAGGGCTATGGGGAGAGAGAGTTGCACTGGGATTAGTTAGAGATTGAGCCAAGGCTATGGGGAGTGAGTGGGGCAGTGGGATTAGTTTGGGATTGATACAAGGCGATGGGGAGAGATTGGGGCAGTGGGATTAGTTTGGGGGTTGATACAGGGCTATGGGGAGAGAGCAGGACAGTGGGATTAGTTTGGGGATTGATACAGGGCTATGGGGAGAGAGTGGGGCAGTGGGATTAGTTTGGGGATTGATACAGGGCTATGGGGAGAGAGCAGGACATTGGGATTAGTTTGGGGATTGATACAGGGCTATGGGGAGAGAGCAGGACAGTGGGATTAGTTTGGGGATTGATACAGTGCTATGGGGAGAGGGTGGGGCAGTGGGATTAGTTTGGGGATTGATACAGGGCTATGGGCAGAGAGTGGGGCAGTGGGATAAGTTTGGGATTGATACAGGGCTATAGGGAGAGAGTGGGGCAGTGGGATTAGTTTGGGATTGATACAGGCCTATGGGGAGAGAGCGGGGCATTGGGATTAGTTTGGGATTCATCCAGGGCAATCAGGAGAGACCGGGGCACTGGGATTAGTTTGTTATTGATACTGGGCAATGGGGAGAGAGTTGGATTAGTTTGGGATTGATACAGGGCTATGGGGAGAGAGCGGGGCAGTGGGATTAGTTTGGGATTGATACAGGTCTATGGGGAGAGAGCGGGGCAGTGGGATTAGTTTGGGGATTGATACAGGGCTATGGGGAGAGAGTGGGACAGTTGGATTAGTTTGGGATTGATACAGGGCTATGGGGAGAGAGCGGGGCAGTGGGATTAGTTTGGGATTGATACAGGGCAATGGGGAGAGAGTGGGGCAGTGGGATTACTTTGGGATTGATACAGCGCTATGGGGAGAGAGCGGGGCAGTGGGATTAGTTTGGGATTGATACAGGGCTATGGGGAGAGAGTGCGACAGTGGGATTAGTTTGGGGATTGATACAGGGCTATGGGGAGAGAGCAGGGCAGTGGGATTAGTTTGGGATTGATACAGCGGTGTGGGGAGAGAGTGGGACAGTGGGATTAGTTTGGGGATTGATCCAGGGCGATCAGGAGAGAGCGGGGCAGTGGGATTAGTTTGGGATTGATACAGGGCTATGGAGAGAGAGCGGGGCAGTGGGCATAGTTTGGGATTGATACAGGGCTATGGGGAGAGAGCGGGGCAGTGGGATTAGTTTGGGATTGATACAGGGCTATGGGCAGAGAGTGGGGCAGTGGGATTAGCTTGGGATTGATACAAGGCGATGGGGAGAGAGTGGGGCAGTGGGATTAGTTTGGGGGTTGATACAGGGCTATGGGGAGAGAGCAGGACAGTGGGATCAGTTTGGGGATTGATACAGGGCTATGGGGAGAGAGTGGGGCAGTGGGATTAGTTTGGGGATTGATGCAGGGCTATGGGGAGAGAGCAGGGCATTGGGATTAGTTTGGGGATTGATACAGGGCTATGGGGAGAGAGTAGGACAGTGGGATTACTTTGGGGATTGATACAGGGCTATGGGGAGAGGGTGGGGCAGTGGGATTAGTTTGGGATTGATACAGGGCTATAGGGAGAGAGTGGGGCAGTGGGATTAGTTTGGGATTGATACAGGCCTATGGGGAGAGAGCGGGGCATTGGGATTAGTTTGGGATTCATCCAGGGCGATCTGGAGAGACCGGGGCAGTGGGATTAGTTTGTTATTGATACTGGGCAATGGGGAGAGAGTTGGATTAGTTTGGGATTGATACAGGGCTATGGGGAGAGAGCGGGGCAGTGGGATTAGTTTGGGATTGATACAGGGCTATGGGGAGAGAGCGGGGCAGTGGGATTAGTTTGGGGATTGATACATGGCTATGGGGAGAGAGTGGGACAGTTGGATTAGTTTGGGATTGATACAGGGCTATGGGGAGAGAGCGGGGCAGTGGGATTAGTTTGGGATTGATACAGCGCTATTGGGAGAGAGTGGGACAGTGGGATTAGTTTGGGGATTGATCCAGGGCTATGGGGAGAGAGTGCGACAGTGGGATTAGTTTGGGGATTGATACAGTACTATGGGGAGAGAGCAGGGCAGTGGGATTAGTTTGGGATTGATACAGCGGTGTGGGGAGAGAGCAGGGGAGTGTGATTAGTTTGGCATTGATACAGCGCTATTGGGAGAGAGTGGGACAGTGGGATTAGTTTGGGGATTGATCCAGGGCGATCAGGAGAGAGCGGGGCAGTGGGATTAGTTTGGGCATTGATACAGGGCTATGGGGAGAGAGAGTTGCAGTGGGATTAGTTTGAGATTGAGACAGGGGTATGGGGAGAGGGTGGGGCAGTGGGATTAGTTTGGGATTGATACAAGGCTATGGGGAGAGAGTGGGGCAGTGGGATTAGATTGAGATTGATACAGGGCTATGGGGAGAGAGTGGGACAGTGGGATTAGTTTGGGATTGATACAGGGCTATGGGGAGAGAGCGGGTCAGTGGGATTAGTTTGGGATTAATACAGGGCTATGGGGAATGAGTGGGACAGTGGGATTAGTTTGGGATTGATACAGCGCTATGGGGAGAGAGTGGGACAGTGGGATTAGTTTGGGGATTGATCCAGGGCGATCAGTAGAGAGCGGGGCAGTGGGATTAGTTTGGGCATTGATACAGGGCGATCTGGAAAGAGTGGGGCAGTGGGAATGTTTGGGGATTGATACAGGGCTATGGGGAGAGAGCTGGGCAGTGGAATTAGTTTGGGATTGATACGGACTATGAGGAGAGAGTGGGGCAGTGGGATTAGTTTGGGATTGATACAGGGCTATGGGGAGAGAGCTGGGCAGTGGGATTAGTTTGGGGATTGATCCAGGGCGATCAGGAGAGATGGGGCAGTGGGAATGTTTGGGGATTGATACAGGGCTATGGGGAGAGAGCGGGGCAGTGGGATTAGTTTGGGATTAATACAGGGCTATGGGGAGAGAGAGGGGCAGTGGGATTAGTTTTGGATTGATACAGGGCTATGGGGAGAAAGCGGGGCAGTGGAATTAATTTGGGGAATGATACAGGACTTTGGGGAGAGAGATGCGCAGGGGGAATAGTTTGTGGATTGATCCAGGGCGATGGAGAGAGAGCGGAGCGCTGGGATTAGTTTGGGATTGATACAGGGCGATGGGGAGAGAGCGGGGCAGTGGGATTAGTTTGGGATTGATACAGGGCTATGGGGAGAGAGCGGGGCAGTGGGATTAGTTTGGGGATTGCTACAGGGCTATGGGGGGAGGGCACGGCAGTGGGATTAGTTTGGGATTGATACAGGGCTCTTGGTAGATAGTGGGACAGTGGGATTAGTTTGGGGATTGATACAGGGCTATGGGGTAGAGCAGGGCAGTGGGATTAGTTTGGGGATTGATCCAGGGCGATCAGGAGAGACCGGGGCAGTGGGATTAGTTAGTTGTTGATACTGGGCAATGGAGAGAGAGTGGGATTAGTTTGGGATTGATACAGGGCTATGTGGAGAGAGCGGGGCAGTGGGTTTAGTTTGGTATTGATACAGGGCAATGGGGAGATAGTGAGGCAGTGGGATTACTTTGAGATTGATACAGCAGCGTGGGGAGAGAGCAGGGGAGTGGGATTAGTTTGGGATTGACACAGCGCTATGGGGAGAGAGTGGGACAGTGGGATTAGTTTGGGGATTGATCCAGGGCGATCAGGAGAGAGCGGGGCAGTGGGATTAGTTTGGGCATTGATACAGGGCTATGGGGAGAGAGAGTTGCAGTGGGATTAGTTTGAGATTGAGACAGGGCTATGGGGAGAGAGCGGGGCAGTGGGATAAGTTTGGGATTGATACAGGGCTATGGGGAGAGAGCGCGGCAGTGGGATTAGTTTGGGGGTTGATACAAGGCTATGGGGAGAGAGCGGGGCAGTGGGATTAGTTTTGGGATTGATACAGGGCTATGGGGAGAAAGCGGGGCAGTGGGATTAATTTGGGGATTGATACCGGACTTTGGGGAGAGAGCGGGGTAGTGGGATTAGTTTGGGATTGATACAGGGCTATGGGGAGAGAGTGGGGCAGTGGGATTAGATTGATATTGATACAGGGCTATGGGGAGAGAGTGGGACAGTGGGATTAGTTTGGGATTGATACAGGGCTATGGGGAGAGAGCGGGTCAGTAGGATTAGTTTGGGATTGATACAGGGCTATGGGGAGAGAGCGGGACAGTGGGATTAGTTTGGGATTGATACAGGGCTATGGGGAGAGAGCGGGGCAGTGGGATTAGTTTGGGATTGATACAAGGCTATGGGGAGAGAGTGGGGCAGTGGGATTAGATTGATATTGATACAGGGCTATGGGGAGAGAGTGGGACAGTGGGATTAGTTTGGGATTGATACAGGGCTATGGGGAGAGAGCGGGTCAGTAGGATTAGTTTGGGATTGATACAGGGCTATGGGGAGAGAGTGGGACAGTGGGATTAGATTGGGGATTGATCCAGGGCGATCAGTAGAGAGCGGGGCAGTGGGAATGTTTGGGGATTGATACAGGGGTATGGGGAGAGAGCTGGGCAGTGGAATTAGTTTGGGATTGATACGGACTATGAGGAGAGAGTGGGGCAGTGGGATTAGTTTGGGATTGATACAGGGCTATGGGGAGAGAGCTGGGCAGTGGGATTAGTTTGGGGATTGATCCAGGGCGATCAGGAGATATGGGGCAGTGGGAATGTTTGGGGATTGATACAGGGCTATGGGGAGAGAGCGGGGCAGTGGGATTAGTTTGGGATTAATACAGGGCTATGGGGAGAAAGCGGGGCAGTGGGCTTAATTTGGGGAATGATACAGGACCTTGGGGAGAGAGATGCGCAGTGGGATTAGTTTGTGGATTGATCCAGGGCGATGGAGAGAGAGCGCAGCAGTGGGATTAGTTTGGGATTGATACAGGGCTATGAGGAGAGAGTGGGACAGTGGGATTAGTTTGGAATTGATCCAGGCTGATCAGGAGAGATCGGGGCAGTGGGATTAGTTTGGGATTGATACAGGGCTATGGAGAGAGAGCGGGGCAGTGGGAATAGTTTGGGATTGATACAGGGCTATGGGGAGAGAGCGGGGCAGTGGGATTAGTTTGGGATTGATACAGGGCTATGGGCAGAGAGTGGGGCAGTGGGATTAGCTTGGGATTGATACAAGGCGATGGGGAGAGAGTGGGGCAGTGGGATTAGTTTGGGGGTTGATGCAGGACTATGGGGAGAGAGCAGGACAGTGGGATCAGTTTGGGGATTGATACAGGGCTATGGGGAGAGAGTGGGGCAGTGGGATTAGTTTAGGGATTGATGCAGGGCTATGGGGAGAGAGCAGGGCATTGGGATTAGTTTGGGGATTGATACAGGGCTATGGGGAGAGAGTAGGACAGTGGGATTACTTTGGGGATTGATACAGGGCTATGGGGAGAGGGTGGGGCAGTGGGATTAGTTTGGGGATTGATACAGGGCTATGGGCCGAGTGTGGGGCAGTGGGATTAGTTTGGGATTGATACAGGGCTATAGGGAGAGAGTGGGGCAGTGGGATTAGTTTGGGATTGATACAGGCCTATGGGGAGAGAGCGGGGCATTGGGATTAGTTTGGGATTCATCCAGGGCGATCTGGAGAGACCGGGGCAGTGGGATTAGTTTGTTATTGATACTGGGCAATGGGGAGAGAGTTGGATTAGTTTGGGATTGATACAGGGCTATGGGGAGAGAGCGGGGCAGTGGGATTAGTTTGGGATTGATACAGGGCTATGGGGAGAGAGCGGGGCAGTGGGATTAGTTTGGGGATTGATACATGGCTATGGGGAGAGAGTGGGACAGTTGGATTAGTTTGGGATTGATACAGGGCTATGGGGAGAGAGCGGGGCAGTGGGATTAGTTTGGGATTGATACAGCGCTATTGGGAGAGAGTGGGACAGTGGGATTAGTTTGGGGATTGATCCAGGGCTATGGGGAGAGAGTGCGACAGTGGGATTAGTTTGGGGATTGATACAGTACTATGGGGAGAGAGCAGGGCAGTGGGATTAGTTTGGGATTGATACAGCGGTGTGGGGAGAGAGCAGGGGAGTGTGATTAGTTTGGCATTGATACAGCGCTATTGGGAGAGAGTGGGACAGTGGGATTAGTTTGGGGATTGATCCAGGGCGATCAGGAGAGAGCGGGGCAGTGGGATTAGTTTGGGCATTGATACAGGGCTATGGGGAGAGAGAGTTGCAGTGGGATTAGTTTGAGATTGAGACAGGGGTATGGGGAGAGGGTGGGGCAGTGGGATTAGTTTGGGATTGATACAAGGCTATGGGGAGAGAGTGGGGCAGTGGGATTAGATTGAGATTGATACAGGGCTATGGGGAGAGAGTGGGACAGTGGGATTAGTTTGGGATTGATACAGGGCTATGGGGAGAGAGCGGGTCAGTGGGATTAGTTTGGGATTAATACAGGGCTATGGGGAATGAGTGGGACAGTGGGATTAGTTTGGGATTGATACAGCGCTATGGGGAGAGAGTGGGACAGTGGGATTAGTTTGGGGATTGATCCAGGGCGATCAGTAGAGAGCGGGGCAGTGGGATTAGTTTGGGCATTGATACAGGGCGATCTGGAAAGAGTGGGGCAGTGGGAATGGTTGGGGATTGATACAGGGCTATGGGGAGAGAGCTGGGCAGTGGAATTAGTTTGGGATTGATACGGACTATGAGGAGAGAGTGGGGCAGTGGGATTAGTTTGGGATTGATACAGGGCTATGGGGAGAGAGCTGGGCAGTGGGATTAGTTTGGGGATTGATCCAGGGCGATCAGGAGAGATGGGGCAGTGGGAATGTTTGGGGATTGATACAGGGCTATGGGGAGAGAGCGGGGCAGTGGGATTAGTTTGGGATTAATACAGGGCTATGGGGAGAGAGAGGGGCAGTGGGATTAGTTTTGGATTGATACAGGGCTATGGGGAGAAAGCGGGGCAGTGGAATTAATTTGGGGAATGATACAGGACTTTGGGGAGAGAGATGCGCAGTGGGAATAGTTTGTGGATTGATCCAGGGCGATGGAGAGAGAGCGGAGCGCTGGGATTAGTTTGGGATTGATACAGGGCGATGGGGAGAGAGCGGGGCAGTGGGATTAGTTTGGGATTGATACAGGGCTATGGGGAGAGAGCGGGGCAGTGGGATTAGTTTGGGGATTGCTACAGGGCTATGGGGGGAGGGCACGGCAGTGGGATTAGTTTGGGATTGATACAGGGCTCTTGGTAGATAGTGGGACAGTGGGATTAGTTTGGGGATTGATACAGGGCTATGGGGTAGAGCAGGGCAGTGGGATTAGTTTGGGGATTGATCCAGGGCGATCAGGAGAGACCGGGGCAGTGGGATTAGTTAGTTATTGATACTGGGCAATGGAGAGAGAGTGGGATTAGTTTGGGATTGATACAGGGCTATGGGGAGATAGTGAGGCAGTGGGATTACTTTGAGATTGATACAGCAGCGTGGGGAGAGAGCAGGGGAGTGGGATTAGTTTGGGATTGATACAGGGCAATGGGGAGATAGTGAGGCAGTGGGATTACTTTGAGATTGATACAGCAGCGTGGGGAGAGAGCAGAGGAGTGGGATTAGTTTGGGATTGACACAGCGCTATGGGGAGAGAGTGGGACAGTGGGATTAGTTTGGGGATTGATCCAGGGCGATCAGGAGAGAGCGGGGCAGTGGGATTAGTTTGGGCATTGATACAGGGCTATGGGGAGAGAGAGTTGCAGTGGGATTAGTTTGAGATTGAGACAGGGCTATGGGGAGAGAGCGGGGCAGTGGGATAAGTTTGGGATTGATACAGGGCTATGGGGAGAGAGCGCGGCAGTGGGATTAGTTTGGGGGTTGATACAAGGCTATGGGGAGAGAGCGGGGCAGTGGGATTAGTTTTGGGATTGATACAGGGCTATGGGGAGAAAGCGGGGCAGTGGGATTAATTTGGGGATTGATACCGGACTTTGGGGAGAGAGCGGGGTAGTGGGATTAGTTTGGGATTGATACAGGGCTATGTGGAGAGAGTGGGTCAGTGGGATTACTTTGGAGATTGATCCAGCGCGATGGAGAGAGAGCGGGGCAGTGGGATTATTTTGGGATTGATACAGGGCTATGAGGAGAGAGTGGGACAGTGGGATTAGTTTGGGGATTGATCCAGGCCGATCAGGAGAGATCGGGGCAGTGGGATTAGTTTGGGCATTGATACAGGGCTATGGGGAGAGTGCGGGGCAGTGGGATTACTTTGGGATTGATACAGGGCTATGGGGAGAGAGTGGGGCAGTGGGATTAGTTTGGGATTGATACAGGGCAATGGGGAGAAAGCAGGGCAGTGGGATTAGTTTGGGGATTGATCCAGGGCGATCAGGAGAGACCGGGCAGTGGGATTAGTTTGTGATTGATATTGGGCTATGGGGAGAGAGTGGGATTAGTCTGGGATTGATACAGGATTATGGGGAGAGAGTGGGGCAGTGGGATTAGTTTGGTATTGATACAGGGCTATGGGGAGAGAGAGGAGCAGTGGGATTAGTTTGGGGATTGATACAGGGCTATGGGGAGAGAGCGGGTCAGTGGGATAAGTTTGGGATTGATACAGGGCTCTGCGGAGAGAGTGGGACAGTGGGATTAGTTTGGGGATTAATCCAGGGCGATCAGAAGAGATCGGGGCAGTGGGATTAGTTTGGGCATTGATACAGGGCGATCTGGAGAGAGTGGGGCAGTGGGAATGTTTGGGGATTGATACAGGGCTATGGGGAGAGAGTGGGGCAGTGGGATTAGTTTGGGATTGGTACGGACTATGGGGAGAGATTGGGGCAGTGGGAATGTTTGGGGATTGATACAGGGCTATGGGGAGAGATTGGGGCATTGGGATTAGTTTGGGATTGATACAGGGCTATGGGGAGAGAATGGTGCAGTGGGATAAATTTGGGATTGATACAGGGCTATGGGGAGAGAGCGGGGCAGTGGGATTAGTTTGGGGGTTGTTACAAGGCTATGGGGATAGAGCGGGGCAGTGGGATTAGTTTGGGATTGAGACGGGGCTATGGGGAGAGAGTGGGGCATTGGGATTAGTTTGCGATTGATACAGGGCTATGGGGAGAGAGTGGGGCAGTGGGATTAGTTTGGGATTGATACAGGGCTATGTGGAGAGAGTTGGGCAGTGGGATTAGTTTGTGGATTGATCCAGGGCGATGGAGAGAGTGGGGCAGTGGGATTAGTTTGGGATTGATACAGGGCTATGGGGAGAGAGTGGGACAGTGGGATTAGTTTGGGATTGATACAGGGCTATGAGGAGAGACTGGGACAGTGGGATTTGTTTGGGGATTGATCCAGGCCGAGCAGAAGAGATCGGGGCAGTGGGATTAGTTTGGGATTGATACAGGGCTATAGGGAGAGATCGGGGCAGTGGGATTCGTTTGGGGGTTGATACAAGTCTATGGGTAGAGAGCGGGGCAGTGGGATTAGTTTGGGATTGATACAGGGCTATGGGGAGAGAGCGCGGCAGTGGGATTAGTTTGGGGTTGATTCAAATCTATGGGGAGAGAGCGGGGCAGTGGGATTAGTTTGGTATTGATACAGGGCTATGGGGAGAAAGCGGAGCAGTGGGATTAATTTGGGGATTCATACCGGACTTTGGGGAGAGAGCGGGGCAGTGGGATTAGTTTGGGATTGATACACGGCTATGAGGAGAGAGTGGGACAGTGGGATTAGTTTGGGGTTTGATCCAGGCCGATCAGGAGAGATCGGGGCAGTGGGATTAGTTTGGGCATTGATACAGGGCTATGGGGAGAGAGCGTGGCAGTGGGATTATTTTGGGATTGATACAGGGCTATGGAGAGCGAGCGGGATAGTGGGATTAGTTTGGGATTGATACAGGGCTATGGGGAGAGAGCGGGGCTTTGGGATTAGTTTGGGATTGATACAGGGCTATGGGGAGAGAGCGGGGCTTTGGGATTAGTTTGGGATTGGTACTGGGCTATGGGGAGAGAGCGGGACAGTGGGATTAGTTTGGGATTGATACAGGGCTATGGGGAGAGAGCGGGGCAGTGGGATTAGTTTGGGATTGATACAGGGCTATGGGGAGAGAGCGGGGCTTTGGGATTAGTTTGGGATTGATACAGGGCTATTGGGAGAGAGCGGGGCTTTGGGATTAGTTTGGGATTGATACAGGGCTATGGAGAGCGAGCGGGATAGTGGGATTGGTTTTTGAATGTCTGTTTAGCCCCATATCTCTTTTAATCTGCCCCCGCCTCACCCTCTCCCATCTCTTTCTTCCTCGCTCTTTCTATCACTCTCTCTGCCTCGCTGTGGGAATTTGCCTCCGCTTTAGCTGCCTCTGTCCTTGTACAGGCTGGGGGCGTAGCAGTTAAAACGAGATCCCCATTGCCTATGCCCCCAACATCAGCTCCCACTGCCCTTCCAACATGTCCCCACGGCCCATGACCCGGAGTGTGCATGCCGGGCCCGGCTGGGCTTGTGCGGGGGCCGGGGCTGGCGAAGCCGGCTCCCTCTAACTGTGTAGGCCGAACTACTTCGATAACGTCGTAGGGGCCTGGGACCCATGACAAACACCCCCTGGAGCGTGGGGCTGAGGCCCGATGAGGTGGACTTGAGGACTCAAGTCGAATTTAACCTCTCCCTGTCGGGGAAAAGGCACGCGTAAGTTTCTCTAATTTACAGGCCCGGGCCTGCGGCCTACTTTGGGCTGGTTGACCCCAGGGCGCCACCAGACACCATCGACCTTGACAAGTGCCGCACCCTAGGCCGCGCCTCCGGTAAAACGCAGGAAGAGCGGGAGGCCATTCAGCCCCTCGAGCCCGTTCTGCCACTCCGTCAGAGGCTGATCTTGTGCCTCAGCTCCACCTCTGGGCCACCTCCACCTCGTTGAGTCAAACGAACCTACCGCTCTCCGGTTTAACATGTTCCTTCGAAACATTGGCAAAGGCTTTGAGGGAGTCCAGGAACAACATCTGGCTAAAAGGCAACAAGCGACACAAGGTGCCATTGTTTGAAGGATGATGAGGAGGAGAATTGAGGGGAAGGATAAAGGGACTCAGGGGCCGCAGGGGAGAGTGTGATAAGGTGGAAGATGAAGAGATGGCGGGGGCGGGGGGGGGGTGGGGGGGTCGGGGTAGTCAAAAATACAATTACGAAAGGCATGGGCGAAATGTGGAATTCAGTTGGCGAACTTCAAGGGTTTGGTCTGAAGTTGAGTCATACCGACCCAAAACGTCAGCTCTGCTTCTCTCTCCACAGATGCTGCCAGACCTGCCGAGTCTTTCCGGCATTTTCTGTTTTCATGGCAGATTTCCAGCGTCCGTGGTGTTTTAACTCCATGTCTTCAACGATTGATTTAGTCTTGGGGACAATCAGAAAAGCACATCATGATTCGACGGACTCAATACGGCTTTACAAAGGGGACATTGCGCTTGGCAAGTCCATTAGAATCTTTGGAGGGCGCAACTGGGAGGGTAGATCGGGGGGGAGTAGTAGATGTAGTATATCTGGATTTTTTTTTACCAGAAGGCATTGAGAAGACAAGTGGTGACGTTATGCTAAACCTGCGTCAAACCTTGGCTAGAACACGCTGCGGACAGTTCTGTTTGCCATATTATGTAAGGACAGCGAGACACAGGAGAGGGTGTGGAGATTTACAGAGATAATCCCAGCAAGGTGTGGGTGTATGTATCGGGGGAGGATTGACAGGCTGGGGCTTGTTTCTCTGCCCGATATCCAATGTAATCCCAAGTAAGGTGCCTGGGACAGGGATCAAATCCCACCACGTCCACTGATCCAATTGATGTTCAAATTCAATTGACAAGAAAAACTTGGAATTGGAAAGCTAGTCTCAGTCATGGTGACCGTGAAACAGTCACCGATGGTCGTAAGAACTCACTTGGTTCACCGAACCCCCTTTAGGGAGGGAAATCTGCCGTCCTTACCCGGCCTGGCCCACATGTGCCTCCAGAACTCGCAGCGATGTGGTCGACTCTTTAACTGCCCCCTCTGAAATAGCCCTAGCAAGTCACTCAGTTCAAGAGCCAATTAGGAATGAGCAACAATCGCCCACACCCAGTGGAGGGGGTTGGGGGGGGGGGAAGAATACATTTTTTTTTAACATGTTTTCAGCTTGGATGGCTGTAACCAGTCTGATGATACAAAGCTTGGTGGGGAAGTAAGCTGCGTGGAGGACACAAAGAGTTTACGAAGAAGTATCTGCAGGTTGAATGAGTGGCCAGCGGGAAGGCTAATAGGAAACAATGGAGGGAAATGTGAATTATTCACTTTGATCGGAAGAACAGGAAAGCAGGATATTTTTTAAGAGGCGAGGAATGTTGTCGATCAAAGATCTTTGGCTCCTCTTTGTACACGACTCCCAGAAAGCTAACATGTTTCACTGCAAGACAATTGGAGTACAAGAGTAAGGGAGTCTCACTACAGTGGTACAGGTGAGGCCACGTCTGCAGTACTGGGTACAGTTTTGGTCTCCTTGCCTAAGGAACAGAAGGAGGCCATTCAGGCCCTCTCAAGCCCATTGCACAGGAACAGGAGGAGGTCATTCAGCCTCCCCTTCAAGCCTGCGACACAGGAACAGGAGGAGGCTCATTCAGTCCCTCTCGAGCCTGTTACACAGGAACAGGAGGAGGCCCATTCAGCCCCCTCCTCGAGCCTGTTACACAGGAACAGGAGGAGGCCCATTCAGCCCCCTCTCGAATCTGTTACACAGGAACAGGAGGAGGCTCATTCAGTCCCTCTCGAGTCAATTACACAGGAACAGGAGGAGGCCCATTCAGCCCCCCCTCGGGCCTGTTACACAGGAACAGGAGGAGGCCCATTCAGCCCCCTCTCTCGAGCCTGTTACACAGGAACAGGAAGAGCCCATTCAGCCCCTTCTTGAGCCTGTTACACAGGAACAGGAGGAACCCATTCAGCCCCCTCTCTCGAGCCTGTTACACAGGAACAGGAGGAGGCCCATTCAGCCCCTCTCCAGCCTGTTACACAGGAACAGGAGGAGGCCCATTCAGCTCCTCTCCAGCCTGTTACACAGGAACAGGAGGAGGCCATTCAGCCCTCCTCGAGCCTGTTACACAGGAACAGGAGGAGGCCATTCAGCCCCAATCGGCCTGTTACACAGGAACAGGAGGAGGCCCATTCAGCCCCAATCGGCCTGTTACACAGGAACAGGAGGAGGCCCATTCAGCTCCCTCTCTCAAGCCTGTTACACAGGAACAGGAGGAGGCCCATTCTGCCCCCTTTGAGCCTAGCCCCAGAGGGAGTGCAGCGAAGGTTCACCAATATGATCCCTGGGATGCAGAGAGTGGCCTATGAGGAGGGATTGAATAGAACGGGCTGATATTTCCCAAGAGGTTAGAAGAACGAGAGGTGATCTCATTGAGACGTATAAAATTCTGAAGGGGTTTGACAGGGTCAATGTTGAGAGGGTGTTTCCCCTCCCCCATCCCGGGCTGGAGTCTGGAACTCGGGTCGAGTTTGGGGGGGTCCCAGTCTCAGGATAAGGGGGGGGCGGCCATTTTGGGCTGAGACGAGGAGAAATTCTGTCGCTCCGAGGGTTGGGAATCTTTGGGATTCTCGACCCCCAGAGGGAGCTCAGGCGTCGAGTATATTGGAGGCGGAGAGCAAGAGACTTTCGGACACTGAGGGAGTCGAGGGATAGGGGCAGGGGAAGTGGACTCGGGGTAGAAGGTCAGCATGACGGTATCGAATGGGGGAGCAGGCTCCAGGGGCCGAATGGCCTCCTCCTGTTCCTGTGTAACAGGCTCGAGAGAGGGGCTGAATGGCCTCCTCCTGTTCCTGTGTAACAGGCTCGAGAGGGGCTGAATGGGACCTCCTCCTGTTCCTGTGTAACAGGCTGGAGAGGGGCTGAATGGCCTCCTCCTGTTCCTGTGTAACAGGCTGGAGAGGGGGGCTGAATGGGGCCTCCTCCTGTTCCTATTGGACCGAGGGCAGGGGGGGTGGGGGGAGGGGGGGTAGGGGGTAGGGGGTTAGGGGAGAAACTGACCCAATTGGTCAGCCCAGGCCGTGATGTCACGGAACTGGGGGCGATGTCACTGTGGCTGATTGGTCGCCGGCTGTGACGTCACAAAGCTCCCTGCCATGCAACCGTTGTCACGGGCGACCATCGCCGCCCTACCCCACCAGCCCCACCCCCACCACCACCCCACCCCCGCCCCCCCCCCATC
>NC_054501.1:3962332-4022332 GCF_017639515.1 Carcharodon carcharias
GCTGTGCCCCTCATCAACTGCCCCCTCCGAGGGCAGTGCCCCTCATAAACTACCCCCTCAGAGGGCAAGGCCCCTCATCAACTACCCCCTCAGAGGGCAGTGCCCCTCATAAACCACACCATCAGAGGGCAGTGCCCCTCTTCAACTACCCCCTCAGAGGGCAGTGCCCCTCATAAACCACCCCCTCAGAGGGCAGTGCCCCTCATCATCTACCCCATCAGAGGGCAGTGCCCCTCATAAACCCCCCCTCAGAGGGCAGTGCCCCTCATCAATACCCCTTCAGAGGGCTGTGCCCCTCATCAACTGCCCCCTCCGAGGGCAGTGCCCCTCATAAACTACCCCCTCAGAGGGCAAGGCCCCTCATCAACTACCCCCTCAGAGGGCAGGGCCCCTCATCAATACCCCCTCAAAGGGCAGTGCCCCTCATCAATACCCCTTCAGAAGGCTGTGCCCCTCATCAACTGCCCCCTCCGAGGGCAGTGCCCCTCATCAACTACCCCCTCAGAGGTCTGTGCCCCTCATCAACCACCCCCTCAGAGGGCTGTGCCCCTCATCAACTACCCCATCAGAGGGCAGTGCCCCTCATCAACTACCCCCTCAGAGGGCTGTGCCCCTCATCAACCACCCCCTCAGAGGGCTGTGCCCCTCATCAACTACCCTCTCAGAGGGCAGTGCCCCTCATCAACCACCCCATCAGAGAGAAGTTCCCCTCATCAACTACCCCCTCAGAGGGCAGTGCCCCTCATCAATACCCCCTCAGCGGGCAGTGGGCCTCATCAACTACCCCATCAGAGGGCAAGGCCCCTCATCAACTACCCCCTCAAAGGGCAGTGCCCCTCATCAACTACCCCCTCAAAGGGCAGTGCCCCTCATCAACTACCCCCTCAGAGGGCAAGGCCCCTCATCAACTACCCCCTCAAAGGGCAGTGCCCCTCATCAACTACCCCCTCAAAGGGCAGTAGTCCCCATAAACTGACCCCCCTCTCATGCGAGCGACACGTGCCCATGTCCTGATTCCACCCATGAGAGAGAGAGGGGCACCGTCGCCTTCTCTCAGCCACCCGCCAACTGGATTCGCACCCCCCCCCTCCCCCGCCGCCCCTCTCAGCACCCCCCCCCCCCCCCCCCCGCCCATCCTTCCTTCCTCTCCCTACTGGCCTGGCCCACCTCCCACCTTTCCACGGTCTGTGCCCCCTCCCTCCTCAGGTGCCCGGGTGATCATGGCGTGCCGGGACCTGGAGAAGAGCGAGCTGGTGGCCGAGCAGCTGAGAGCCAGCGTCTGCAGCAACAACATTGTGGTCTACAAGCTGGACCTGGCCTCGCTCAACTCCATCCAGTGCTTCGCCAGGGAGGTGGTGGAGAACGAGGATCACGTCGACATCCTCATCAACAACGCAGGTGAGAGCGGGGGCGGGGAGGGCTGGGCTAACCAGGGAGGCAGCACCTGGTGGAGGGGGCTGGGGTAAGGTCCTGGCGGTTCAACGGTTGGGGGCAAGAGTTTGGTGTTTGGGGTAAGGGTCCGATGTTGGGGTAAGGGTTCCATGTTGGGGTGAGGGTTGGACGTTGGGGGTGAGGGTTCCATGTTGGGGTTGAGGGTTCCATGTTGGGGTGAGGGTTGGATGTGGGGTAAGAGTTTGATGTTGGGGGTGAGGGTTGGATGTTGGGGGTGAGGGTTCCATGTTGGGGTTGAGGGTTGAATGTTGGGGTGAGGGTTGGATGTTGGGGTAAGAGTTTGATGTTGGGGGTGAGGGTTCCATGTTGGGGTTGAGGGTTGAATGTTGGGGTTGAGGGTTGGATGTTGGGGTTGAGGGTTGGATGTTGGGGTGAGGGTTGGATGTTGGGGTAAGAGTTTGATGTTGGGGGTGAGGGTTCCATGTTGGGGTTGAGGGTTGAATGTTGGGGTTGAGGGTTGGATGTTGGGGTGAGGGTTGGATGTTGGGTAAGAGTTGGATGTTGGGGGTGAGGGTTCCATGTTGGGGTGAGGGTTGGATATTGGGGTGAGGGTTGGATGTTGGAGGTGAGGGTTCCATGTTGGGGTGAGGATTGGATGTTGGGGTGAGGGTTGGATGTTGGGGTGAGGGTTGGATGTTGGGGTAAGAGTTTGGTGTTGGGGGGTGAGGGTTGGATGTTGGGGTGAGGGTTGGATGTTGGGGTAAGAGTTTGGTGTTGGGGGGTGAGGGTTCCATGTTGGGGTGAGGGTTGGATGTTGGGGTAAGAGTTTGGTGTTGGGGGTGAGGGTTCCATGTTGGGGTGAGCGTTGGATATTGGGGTGAGGGTTGGATGTTGGGGTGAGGGTTGGATATTGGGGTGAGGGTTGGATGTTGGGGTAAGAGTTGGATGTTGGGGGTGAGGGTTCCATGTTGGGGTGAGGGTTGGATGTTGGGGTAAGAGTTTGGTGTTGGGGGGGTGAAGGTTCCATGTTGGGGTGAGCGTTGGGTATTGGGGTGAGGGTTGGATGTTGGGGTGAGGGTTGGATGTTGGGGTGAGGGTTGGATGTTGGGGTAAGAGTTTGGTGTTGGGGGGTGAGGGTTCCATGTTGGGGTGAGGGTTGGATGTTGGGGTGAGGGTTGGATGTTGGGGTAAGAGTTTGGTGTTGGGGGGTGAGGGTTCCATGTTGGGGTGAGGGTTGGATGTTGGGGTAAGAGTTTGGTGTTGGGGGTGAGGGTTCCATGTTGGGGTGAGCGTTGGATATTGGGGTGAGGGTTGGATGTTGGGGTGAGGGTTGGATATTGGGGTGAGGGTTGGATGTTGGGGTAAGAGTTGGATGTTGGGGGTGAGGGTTCCATGTTGGGGTGAGGGTTGGATGTTGGGGTAAGAGTTTGGTGTTGGGGGGGTGAAGGTTCCATGTTGGGGTGAGCGTTGGGTATTGGGGTGAGGGTTGGATGTTGGGGTGAGGGTTGGATGTTGGGGTGAGGGTTGGATGTTGGGGTAAGAGTTTGGTGTTGGGGGGTGAGGGTTCTATGTTGGGGTGAGGGTTGGATGTTGGGGTAAGAGTTTGGTGTTGGGGGGTGAGGGTTCCATGTTGGGGTGAGCGTTGGATATTGGGGTGAGGGTTGGATGTTGGGGTGAGGGTTGGATATTGGGGTGAGGGTTGGATATTGGGGTGAGGGTTGGATGTTGGGGTAAGGGTTGGATGTTGGGGTAAGAGTTGGATGTTGGGGTGAGGGTTGGATGTTGGGGTGAGGGTTGGATGTTGGGGTGAGGGTTTGGTGTTGGGGTAAGAGTTGGATGTTGGGGTGAGGGGTGGATGTTGGGGATAAGGGTTCGATGTTGGGAGTGAGTGTTTGATGTTGGGGTGAGCGGTGGATGTTGGGGGTCAGTGTTTGATGTTGGGGTGAGGGGTGGATGTTGGGGGTGAGGGTTTGATGTTGGGAGTGAGGGGTGGATGTTAGGGTGAGGTGTGGCTGTTGGGGTGCAGGGTGGATGTTGGGGGTGAGGGGTGGATGTTGGGGGTGAGGGTTCGATGTTAGGGGTGTTTGATGTTGGGGGTGAGTATTTGATTTGGGGTGAGGGGTGGATGTTGGGGGTGAGGGGTGGATGTTGTGGGTGAGGGTTTGATGTTGGGGTGAGGGGTGGATGTTGGGGTGAGGGGTGGATGTTGGGGGTGAGTGTTTGATGTTGGGGTGAGGGGTGGATGTTGGGGTGAGGGGTGGATGTTGGGGGTGAGGGGTGGATGTTGGGGTAAGAGTTTGATGTTGGGGTGAGGGTTCCATGTTGGGGTTGAGGGTTGAATGTTGGGGTTGAGGGTTGGATGTTGGGGTAAGAGTTTGATGTTGGGGGTGAGGGTTCCATGTTGGGGTGAGGGTTGGATGTTGGGGTAAGAGTTTGGTGTTGGGGGGTGAGGGTTGGATGTTGGGTTGAGGGTTGGATGTTGGGGTAAGAGTTTGGTGTTGGGGGGTGAGGGTTCCATGTTGGGGTGAGGGTTGGATGTTGGAGTAAGAGTTTGGTGTTGGGGGGTGAGGGTTCCATGTTGGGGTGAGGGTTGGATGTTGGGGTAAGAGTTTGGTGTTGGGGGGTGAGGGTTCCATGTTGGGGTGAGCGTTGGATATTGGGGTGAGGGTTGGATGTTGGGGTGAGGGTTGGATATTGGGGTGAGGGTTGGATGTTGGGGTAAGAGTTGGATGTTGGGGTGAGGGTTGGATGTTGGGGTGAGGGTTGGATGTTGGGGTGAGGGTTTGGTGTTGGGGTAAGAGTTGGATGTTGGGGTGAGGGGTGGATGTTGGGGATAAGGGTTCGATGTTGGGAGTGAGTGTTTGATGTTGGGGTGAGGGGTGGATGTTGGGGGTGAGTGTTTGATGTTGGGGTGAGGGGTGGATGTTGGGGGTGAGGGGTGGATGTTGGGGGTGAGGGTTTGATGTTGGGGTGAGGGGTGGATGTTGGGGGTGAGGGTTCGGTGTTGGGATGAAGGGTGGATGTTGGGGGTGAGTGTTTGATGTTGGGGTGAGGGGTGGATGTTGGGGTGAGGGGTGGATGTTGGGGGTGAGGGGTGGATGTTGGGGGTGAGGGGTGGATGTTGGGGTAAGAGTTTGATGTTGGGGGTGAGGGTTCCATGTTGGGGTTGAGGGTTGAATGTTGGGGTTGAGGGTTGGATGTTGGGGTGAGGGTTGGATGTTGGGGTGAGAGTTTGATGTTGGGGGTGAGGGTTCCATGTTGTGGTGAGGGTTGGATGTTGGGCTAAGAGTTGGATGTTGGGGGTGAGGGTTCCATGTTGGGGTGGGTGAGGGTTCCATGTTGGGGTGAGGGTTGGATGTTGGGGTGAGGGTTGGATGTTGGGGTAAGAGTTTGATGTTGGGGGTGAGGGTTCCATGTTGGGGTGAGGGTTGGATGTTGGGGTAAGAGTTTGGTGTTGGGGGGGTGTGGGTTCCATGTTGGGGTGAGCGTTGGATATTGGGGTGAGGGTTGGATGTTGGGGTGAGGGTTGGATGTTGGGGTGAGGGTTAGATGTTGGGGTAAGAGTTTGGTGTTGGGGGGTGAGGGTTCCATGTTGGGGTGAGCGTTGGATATTGGGGCGAGGGTTGGATATTGGGGTGAGGGTTGGATGTTGGGGTGTGGGTTGGATGTTGGGGTGAGGGTTTGGTGTTGGGGTAAGAGTTGGATGTTGGGGTGAGGGGTGGATGTTGGGGGTGAGTGTTTGATGTTGGGGTGAGGGGTGGATGTTGGGGTGAGTGTTTGATGTTGGGGGTGAGTGTTTGATGTTGGGGTGAGGGGTGGATGTTGGGGGTGAGTGTTTGATGTTGGGGTGAGGGGTGGATGTTGGGGGTGAGTGTTTGATGTTGGGGTGAGGGGTGGATGTTGGGGGTGAGTGTTTGATGTTGGGGTGAGGGGTGGATGTTGGGGGTGAGTGTTTGATGTTGGGGTGAGGGGTGGATGTTGGGGTGAGGGGTGGATGTTGGGGTGAGGGGTGGCTGTTGGGTTGCGGGGTGGATGTTGGGGGTGAGTGTTTGATGTTGGGGTGAGGGGTGGATGTTGGGGGTGAGGGTTCGATGTTAGGGGTGAGTGTTTGATGTTGGGGTGAGTGTTTGATGTTGGGGGTGAGGGGTGGATGTTGGGGCTGAGTGTTTGATGTTGGGGTGAGGGGTGGATGTTGGGGGTGAGGGGTGGATGTTGGGGGTGAGGGTTCGGTGTTGGGATGAAGGGTGGATGTTGGGGTTGAGTGTTTGATGTTGGGGTGAGGGGTGGATGTTGGGGGTGCGGGGTGGATGGGGTGAGGGGTGGATGTTGGGGGTGAGGGGTGGACGTTGGGGTTGCGGGGTGGATGTTGGGGGTGAGGGTTTGATGTTGGGGGTGAGTGTTTGATGTTGGGTGTGAGTGTTTGATGTTGGGGTGAGGGGTGGATGTTGGGGTGAGGGGTGGATGTTGGGGGTGAGGGTTTGATGTTAGGGGTGAGGGTTTGATGTTGGGGGTGAGGGTTTGATGTTGGGGGTGAGGGTTTGATGTTGGGGGTGATTGTTTGATGTTGGGGTGAGGGGTGGATGTTGGGGGTGAGTGTTTGATGTTGGGGTGAGGGGTGGATGTTGGGGTGAGGGGTGGATGTTGGGGGTGAGGGTTTGATGTTGGGGGTGAGGGTTTGATGTTGGGGGTGAGGGTTTGATGTTGGGGTGAGGGGTGGATGTTGGGGTGAGGGGTGGATGTTGGGGTCAGTGTTTGATGTTGGGGGTGAGTGTTTGATGTTGGGGGTGAGTGTTTGATGCTGGGGGTGAGTGTTTGATGTTGGGGTGAGGGGTGGATGTTGGGGTGAGGTGTGGTGTTGGGGGTGAGGGTTTGATGTTGGGGGTGAGTGTTTGATGTTGGGGGTGAGTGTTTGATGTTGGGGTGAAGGGTGGATGTTGGGGTGAGTGTTTGATGTTGGGGGTGAGTGTTTGATGTTGGGGTGAAGGGTGGATGTTGGGGTGAGGGGTGGATGTTGGGGTGAGTGTTTGATGTTGGGGCTGAGTGTTTGATGTTAGGGGTGAGTGTTTGATGTTGGGGTGAAGGGTGGATGTTGGGGTGAGGGTTTGATGTTGGGGGTGAGTGTTTGATGTTGGGGGTGAGTGTTTGATGTTGGGGGTGAGTGTTTGATGTTGGGGTGAAGGGTGGATGTTGGGGGTGAGGGGTGGACGTTGGGGTTGCGGGGTGGATGTTGGGGGTGAGGGTTTGATGTTGGGGGTGAGTGTTTGATGTTGGGTGTGAGTGTTTGATGTTGGGGTGAGGGGTGGTTGTTGGGGTGAGGGGTGGATGTTGGGGGTGAGGGTTTGATGTTAGGGGTGAGGGTTTGATGTTGGGGGTGAGGGTTTGATGTTGGGGGTGAGGGTTTGATGTTGGGGGTGATTGTTTGATGTTGGGGTGAGGGGTGGATGTTGGGGGTGAGTGTTTGATGTTGGGGTGAGGGGTGGATGTTGGGGTGAGGGGTGGATGTTGGGGGTGAGGGTTTGATGTTGGGGTTGAGGGTTTGATGTTGGGGGTGAGGGTTTGATGTTGGGGTGAGGGGTGGATGTTGGGGTGAGGGGTGGATGTTGGGGTCAGTGTTTGATGTTGGGGGTGAGTGTTTGATGTTGGGGGTGAGTGTTTGATGTTGGGGGTGAGTGTTTGATGTTGGGGTGAGGGGTGGATGTTGGGGTGAGGTGTGGATGTTGGGGGTGAGGGTTTGATGTTGGGGGTGAGTGTTTGATGTTGGGGGTGAGTGTTTGATGTTGGGGTGAATGGTGGATGTTGGGGTGAGTGTTTGATGTTGGGGGTGAGTGTTTGATGTTGGGGTGAAGGGTGGATGTTGGGGTGAGGGGTGGATGTTGGGGTGAGTGTTTGATGTTGGGGCTGAGTGTTTGATGTTAGGGGTGAGTGTTTGATGTTGGGGTGAAGGGTGGATGTTGGGGTGAGGGTTTGATGTTGGGGGTGAGTGTTTGATGTTGGGGGTGAGTGTTTGATGTTGGGGGTGAGTGTTTGATGTTGGGGTGAAGGGTGGATGTTGGGGTGAGGGTTTGATGTTGGGGTGAGGGGTGGATGTTGGGGGTGAGGGTTTGATGTTGGGGTGAGGGGTGGCTGTTGGGGGTGAGGGTTTGATGTTGGGGTGAGGGGTGGATGTTGGGGGTGAGGGTTCGGTGTTGGGGTGAGGGGTGGATGTTGGGGGTGAGGGGTGGATGTTGGGGTGAAGGGTGGATGTTGGGGTGAGGGTTTGATGTTGGGGTGAGGGGTGGATGTTGGGGGTGAGGGGTGGATGTTGGGGGTGAGTGTTTGATGTTGGGGTGAGGGGTGGATGTTGGGGTGAGGGGTGGATGTTGGGGTGAGGGGTGGATGTTGGGGGTGAGGGGTGGATGTTGGGGGTGAGGGTTTGATGTTGGGGTGAGGGGTGGATGTTGGGGGTGAGGGTTTGATGTTGGGGTGAAGCGTGGATGTTGGGGTGAGGGTTTGATGTTGGGGTGAGGGGTGGATGTTGGGGGTGACGGTTTGATGTTGGGGTGAGGGGTGGATGTTGGGGGTGAGTGTTCGGTGTTGGGATGAAGGGTGGATGTTGGGGGTGAGGGTTTGATGTTGGGGTGAGGGGTGGATGTTGGGGGTGAGTGTTTGATGTTGGGGTGAGGCGTGGATGTTGGGGTGAGGGTTTGATGTTGGGGTGAGGGGTGGATGTTGGGGGTGAGGGTTTGATGTTGGGGTGAAGGGTGGATGTTGGGGTGAGGGTTTGATGTTGGGGTGAGGGGTGGATGTTGGGGGTGAGGGGTGGATGTTGGGGGTGAGTGTTTGATGTTGGGGTGAGGGGTGGATGTTGTGGTGAGGGGTGGATATTGGGGTGAGGGGTGGATGTTGGGGGTGAGTGTTTGATGTTGGGGTGAGGGGTGGATGTTGGGGGTGAGTGTTTGATGTTGGGTGGATGTTGGGGGTGAGGGTTTGATGTTGGGGTGAGGGGTGGATGTTGGGGGTGAGTGTTTGATGTTGGGGGTGAGGGTTCGACGTTGGAGTAAGAGTTCGATGTTTGATATTGGGCATTAGGGTTAGGGTTCGATTTCGGGTTAAGGGTTAGGCGTTAGGGGTTAAGGGTTAGTGGTTAGGGTTCAGGTGAGGGATCGGGTTAGGTGAGGGTTCGGGTTAGGAGTTTGGGATAGGGTTAGGTTGAGGGTGAGGGTTAGGGTGAGGATTAGAGTCATGATTAGGGTTAGGAGTTGGGGTGAGGGTTAGGGTTAGGGTTGGGTTGAGGGTTAGGGTCCGGGTCAGGGTTGGGGTGAAGGTTAGGGTCATGGTTAGGGGTTGGGGCTGGGGTGAGGGCTAGGGTTAGCGTTTGGTTGAGGGTCAGGGTTAGGGTTAGGGTTAGGGTTAGGGTTGGGCTGAGGGTTAGGGTCAGGGTTAGGGTCAGGGTTAGGGTTAGAGGTTAGTGTTTGGGTGAGGGTTAGGTTCAGGATTATGGTTAGGGCTAGGACTTAGGGTTCGGGTGAGGGTTAGGTTCAGGGTTATGGTCAGGGTTAGGGGTTAGGGTTGGGATTAGGGTTAGGGTCAGGGTTAGGGTTAGGGTTGCGGTGAGGGTTAGGGCGAGTGTTAGGGTTAGGTTTGGGGTTAGTGTTTGGGTGAGGGTGAGTGTTAGGGTTAGTGTTTGGGTCAGGGTCAGGTTTAGGGTTAGGGTTAGGGTTAGGGTTAGGGTTAGGGTGAGTGTTACGGTTACGGTGAGTGTTAGGGTTAGGGTTAGGGTCAGTGTTAGGGTTAGGGATTAGGGTTGTGGTGATGGTTAGGGTCAGGGTCAGGATTAGGCGTTAGGGTTGTGGTGAGGTTTAAGGTCAGGGTTAGCGTTAAGGATTAGGGTTTTGATGAGGGTTAGGGTCAGAGTCAGGGTTAGGTGTTGGGGTTGGGGTGAGGGTTAGGGTGAGTGTCAGGTTCAGGTTTAGGGTTAGGGTTGGGATGAGGGTTAGTGTTAGGGTTAGTGTTAGGGTCAGGGTCTGGGTTAGGGTTAGAGTTGGGGTTAGGATTAGAGTTGGGGTAGGGTTAGGGTGAGTGTCAGGGTTAGGTTTAGGGTTAGGGTTAGGGTTGGGATGAGAGTTAGGGTTAGTGTTAGGGTCAGGGTCAGGGTTAGGTTTAGGGTCAGGGGGAGTATTAGGGTTAGGTTTAGGGTGAGTGGTAGGGTTAAGGTAATGATTAGGGTCAGTGTTAGTGTTAGGGTGAGTATTAGGGTTAGGGTTAAGGGTTAGGGTGAGTATTAGGGTTAGGGTTAAGGTGAGTGTTAGGTTCTGGGTGAGTGTTAGGTTTAGGGTTAGGGTTAGGGTGAGTGTTAGGGTCAGAATGAGTGTTAGGGTTAGGGTTAGAGTTAGGGTGAATGTTAGTGTTAGGGTTAGGGTTAGGGTTGGGGTGATGTTTAGGGTCAGGGTCAGGGTTAGGGTTAGGTGTTAGCGTTAGGCTTAGGGTTAGGGTTAGGGTTAGGTTCAGGGTCAGGGTTAGGGTTAGCGTTGGGGTGAGGGTGAGTGTTAGGGTTAGGACGAGTGTTAGGGTTAGGGTCAGGGTCAGGGTTAGGCGTTAGGATTGCGGTGAGGGTTAGGGTTAGGGTCAGGTTTAGGGTTATGGTTAGGGTTAGGGTTAGGTTTAGGGGTTAGGGTTAGTGTTAGGGTTAGTGTTAGGGGTTAGAGTTAGGGTTAGGGTTAGGTTTTGGGTTAGGGTTAGGGGTTAGGGTTAGGGTTCGGGTTTAGGGTTAGGGTTAGTGTTATGGTTAATGTAAGGGTTAGGGTTAAGGTGTAGGGTTAGGGTTAGAGTGAGGGTTAAGGCTAGGCATTAGGGGTTAGAGTTCGGGTTAGGGTGAGGGTGGAGGTTAAGGTTAGGGTTAGGGTTAGAGTTAGGGTTAGGGTTAGGGTTAGGGTTAGGGTCAGGGGCAGGGTCATCGTTAGGTTTAGGGTTGGGGTTAGGGTTAATCATTTTGGGTTTGACATTGGTCATTAGGGTTAGGTTCAGGTTTAGGATTAGGATTATGATTAGGGTAAGGGTTAGAGTTAGGCTTAGGGTTAGGGTTAGGGTTAGGGTTAAGCATTTCGGGTTTGACATTGGTCATTAGGGTTAGGGTCAGGTTTAGGGTCAGGTTTAGGGTTAGGGCAAGGGTTTGGGTTAAGGTCAGGTTTAGGCCTAGGGATAGGGTTAGGGTTACTGTTCGGATTAGGGTCAGGGTCTGGGTTAGGGGTCAGGGTTAGGGTTAGGTCAGGGTTAGGGTTAGGGCGAGGTCAGGTTTAGGGGTTAGGGTTAGGGTTAGTGTTAAGGTTAAGCGTGTCTGGTTTGACAATTAGTTATTTGCATTCGTGTTAGATTTGGGTTGGGGTTAGTGTTAGGGTTAGGTTCGGGTTAGGGTTACGGTCAGGGTTAGGGATTAGGGTTAGGGGTTAATGTTAGGGGTTAGGTTTAGGGTCAGGGTTAGTGGTTATGGTGAGGGTTAGGGTTAAGGTTAGGTTTAGGGTGAGTGTTATGGTTAGGGTTAGGGTGAGGGTTAGGGTTAGGGTTAGGTTCGGGTTAGGTTTAGGGTCAGGGTTAGGGATTGGGGTTAGGGTTAGGGGTTAGGGTTAGGGTCAGTGTCAGGGTTAGGGATTAGGGTTAGGGTTTGTGTTAGGGTTATGGTGAGTGTTAGGGTTTGGGTTAGGGTTAGGATTAATGTTAGGGTTAGGGTATGGGTGAGAGTTAGGGTTTGGTTTAGAGTTAGGGTTTGGGTGAGCGTTAGGGTTAGGGTTAGGGTTAGGGTTAGGGTTAGTGTTAGGGTTAAGCGATTCTGGTTTGACAATTAGTTATTTGCATTCGGGTTAGATTTGGGTTAGGGTTAGGGTTAGGGTTAGGGTTAGGGTTAGGGTTAGGGTTAGGGGTTAGCTTTAGGGTCAGGGTCAGGGTTAGGGTTTAGGGTTAGGGTTAGGGTTAAGGTTAGGGTTAGGGTGAGTGTTATGGTTAGGGTTGGGGTGAGGGTAAGGTTTAGGGTTAGGTTCGGGTTAGGGTTAGGGTCAGGGTTAGGAATTGGGGTTAAGGTTAGGGTCAGGGTCAGGGTTAGGGGTTAGGGTTAGGGTTAGGGTTAGGGTTACGGTGAGTGTTAGGGTTTGGGTTAGGGTTATGATTAATGTTAGGGTTAGGGTTAGGGTTTGGGTGAGTGTTAGGGTTTGGGTTAGGGTGAGGTTTAGGTTGAATGTTAGGTTTAGGGTGAGTGTTAGGGTTAGGGTGAGTGTTAGGGTTAGGTTTAGCGTTAGGGTTAGGCTTAGGGTGAGCGTTACCGTTAGGAGTTTTGGTTAGGGTTAGGGTGAGGTTTAGGGTGAATGTTAGGTTTAGGGTGAGTGTTAGGGTTAGGGTGAGTGTGAGTGTTAGGGTAGGGTGAGGATTAGGGTTAGGGTTAGGGTTAGGTTGAGTATTAGGGTTAGGGTTAAGGTGAGTGTTAGCTTCTGGGTGAGTGTTAGGTTTAGGGTTAGGGTGAGGGTTAGGGTGAGTGTTAGGGTTAGGGTTAGAGTTAGGGTGAATGTTAGTGTTAGGGTTAGGGTTAGGGTTAGTGTTAGGGTTCGGGTGATGTTTAGGGTCAGGGTCAGGGTTACGGTTAGGTGTTAGGGTTACGGTTAGGGTCAGGGTCAGGGTCAGAGTTAGGGTTGGGGTGAGTGTAAGGTTTAGTGTTAGGGTCAGGATCGGGTTAGGGTTAGGGTTAGGGTGAGTATTAGGGTTAGGGTTAGGGTGAGTGTTAGGTTTAGGGTTAGGGTTAGGGTTAGTGTGAGTGTTAGGTTTGAGGCTGTGGTTAAGGTTAGGCTTAGGGTTAGGGTTAGGGTGAGTGTTATGTTCTGGGTGAGTGTTAGGGTTAGGGTTAGGGTGAGGGTTAGGGTGAGTGTTAGGGTTAGGGTTAGAGTTAGGGTGAATGTTAGTGTTAGGTTTAGAGTTAGGGTTATGGTTAGGGTTCGGGTGATGTTTAGGGTCAGGGTGAGGGTTACGGTTAGCTTTAGGATTAACCTTAGGGTGGGTTTTAGGGTTAGGGTTAGGGGTTAGTGTTAGGGTTAGGGTTAGGGTGAGAGTGAGGGTTAGTGTGAGGGTGAGTATTAGGATTAGGGTTAGGGTGAGTATTAGGGGTTAGGGTTAGGTTTAGGGTTAGAGTTATAGTTAGAGTTAGGGTTAGGGTTTTGGGTTAGGGTTAGGGTCATGATTATGGTAAGGGTTAGGTTTAAGGTCAGGGCGGGTATCAGGGTGAGGGTTAGGCTTACGGTTAGGGTTAGGGTTAGGGTTAGGGTTAGGCGTTAGGGTTAGGGTTAGCGTTTTAGGGGTTAGTGTTAGGTTTAGTGGTTAGGGTTAGGGTTAGGGTTAGGGTTAGGTTTAGGATGAATATTTTGGTTATGGTTAGGGATTATGGTAAGGGTCAGGGTCATCGTTAGGTGTAGGGTTGGGGTTAGGTTTAATCATTTCTGGTTTGACATTGGTCATTAGGATTAGGGTCAATGTTAGGGTTAGGGTTAGGGTTATGATTAGGGTAAGGGTTAGTGTTAGGGTTCCGATTAGGGTAATGTTTAGGGTTAAGGTCATGGTGAGCATCTGGGTGAGGCTTAGGGTGAGGGTTAGGGTTAGGGTTAGGGTTAGGGGTTAGGTTTACTGTTAGGTTTAGGCGTTAGGGTTAGGGTTAGGGTTAGCGTTAGGGGTTAGCGTTAGGGTTAGTGTTAGAGTTAGCGGTTAGGGTTAGGGTTAGGGTTCGGGGTTAGTGTTAGGGGTTAGGGTTCGGGTTAGGCGTTAGAGTTAGGGTTCTGGTTAGTTGTTAGGGTTAGCGTTAGGTTTAGGGGTTAGGGTTAGGGTTAGGGTTAACTTTAAGGGTTAGAGTCAGGGTTAGGGTTAGGTTTTGGGTTAGGGTTAGGGGTTAGGTTTAGGGTTCGGGGTTTGGGTTAGGGTTCGGGTTTAGGGTTAGGGTTAGTGTTATGGTTAGTGTAAGGGTTAGGGTTAAGGTCAGGGTGAGCATCAGGGTTGGCCTTAGGGTTAGGGTTAGGGTAAGTGTTAAGGCTAGGCATTAGGGGTTAGAGTTCGAGTCTAGATTCGGGTTAGGGTGAGGGTGGATGTTAGGGTTAAGGTTAGGTTTAGGGTGAGGGCTAGGTGTTATGGGTTAGAGTCCGAGTGTGGATTCGGTTTAGAGTGAGGGTGGAGGTTAGGGTTAGGCTTTAGTGTTAGGGTTAGGGTCAGGGTCAGGGGCAGGGTCATCGTTAGGTTTAGGGTTGGGGTTAGGGTTAAGCATTTCAGGTTTGACATTGGTCATTAGTGTTAGGGTCAGGTTTAGGATTAGGATTATGATTAGGGTAAGGGTTAGAGTTAGGCTTAGGGTTAGGGTTAGGGTTAGGGTTAAGCATTTCGGGTTTGACATTGGTCATTAGGGTTAGCGTCAGGTTTAGGGTCAGTTTTAGGGTTAGGGTTAGGGTAAGGATTTGGGTTAAGGTCAGGGTTAGGCCTAGGTATAGGGTTAGGGTTACTGTTCAGATTAGGGTCAGGGTCATGGTTAGGGTTAGTTCAGGGTTAGGGTTAGGGCGAGGTCAGGGTTAGGGGTTAGGGTTAAGGTTAGTGTTAGGGTTAAGCGTATCTGGTTTGACAATTAGTTATTCGCATTCGGGTTAGACTTGGGTTAGGGTTAGTGTTAGGGTTAGGTTCGGGTTAGGGTTACGGTCAGGGTTAGGGATTAGGTTTAGGTGTTAAGGTTAGGGGTTAGGTTTTGGGTCAGGGTCAGGGTTAGTGGTTATGGTTAGGGTTAGGGTTAAGGTTAGGGTTAGGGTGAGTGTTATGGTTAGGGTTAGGGTTAGGGTTAGGGTTAGCATTAGGTTTAAGCGAGTCTGGTTTTACAATTAGTTATTCGCATTCGGGTTAGATTTGAGTTAGGGTTAGGGTTAGGGTTAGGTTCGGGTTAGGGTTACGGTCAGGGTTAGGGATTAGGGTTAGGGGTTAGGGTTAGGGGTTAGGTTTAGGGTCAGGGTCAGGGTTAGTGGTTAGGGTTAGGGTTAGGGTTAAGGTTAGGGTTAGGGTGAGTGTTATGGTTAGGGTTGGGGTGAGGGTTAGGGTTAGGGTTAGGTTCGGGTTAGGGTTATGATCAGGGTTAGGGATTGGGGTTAGGGTTAGGGTCAGGGTCAGGGTTAGGGGTTAGGGTTAGGGTTAGGGTTAGGGTTATGGTGAGTGTTAGGGTATGGGTTAGGTTTATGATTAATGTTAGGGTTAGGGTTAGGGTTTGGGTGAGTGTTAGGTTTTGGGTTAGGGTTAGAGTTTGGGTGAGTGTTAGGGTTAGTGTTATGGTTAGGGTTAGGGTTTGGGTTAGGGTTAGGGTTAGGGTTTGGGTGAGTGTTAGGGTTTGTGTGAGTGTTAGGGTTAGGTTTAGGGTTAGGGTTAGGCTTAGGGTGAGGGTTATGGTTAGGGGTTAGGGTTAGGGTTAGGGTGAGGTTTAGGGTGAGTGTTAGGTTTAGGGTGAGTGTTAGGGTTAGGGTGAGTGTTAGGGTTAGGTTTAGGGTTAGGGTTAGGGTTTAGATGAGTTTTAGGGTTTGGGTTAGTGTTAGTGTTAGGGTTAGGGTGAGTGTTAGGGTTAGGGATTAGTGTTAGGGTTTGGGTTAGGGTTATGGTGAGTGTTAGGGTTTGGGTTAGGGTTAGGATTAATGTTAGGGTTAGGGTTAGGGTTTGGGTGAGTGTTAGGGTTTGGTTTAGGGTTAGGGTTTGGGTGAGTGTTAGGGTTAGGGTTAGGGTTAGTGTTAGTGTTAGGGTTAAGCGAGTCTGGTTTGACAATTAGTTATTCGCATTCAGGTTAGATTTGGGTTAGGGTTAGGGTTCGGTTCGGGTTAGCGTTACGGTCAGGGTTAGGGATTAGGGTTAGGGGTTAGGGTTAGGGGTTACGTTTAGGGTCAGGGTCAGTGTTAGGGGTTAGGGTTAGGGTTAGGGTGAGTGTTATGGTTAGGGTTGGGGTGAGGGTTAGGGTTAGGGTTAGGTTCGGGTTAGGGTTAAGGTCAGGGTTAGGGATTGGGGTTAGGGTTACGGTCAGGGTCAGGGTTAGGGGTTAGGGTTAGGGTTAGTGTTTGGGTGAGTGTTAGGGTTTGGGTTAGGGTGAGGTTTAGGGTGAATGTTAGGTTTAGGGTGAGTGTTAGGGTTAGGGTGAGTGTTAGGGTTAGGTTTAGGTTTAGGGTTAGGGTTCGGGTGATGTTTAGGGTCAGGGTCAGGGTTACGGTTAGTTGTTAGGGTTAGGGTTAGGGTCATGGTCAGGGTCAGAGTTAGGGTTGGGGTGAGTGTAATGTTTAGTGTTAGGGTCAGGATCGGGTTAGGGTTAGGGTTAGGGTGAGTATTAGGGTTAGGGTTAGGGTTAGGGTTAGGGTGAGTGTTAGGTTTAGGGTTAGGGTTAGGGTTAGGGTTAGTGTTAGGTTTAAGGCTGTGGTTAGGGTTAGGCTTAGGGTTAGGGTTAGGGTTAGGGTGAGTGTTAGGTTCTGGGTGAGTTTTAGGGTTAGGTTTAGGGTGAGGGTTAGGGTGAGTGTTAGGGTTAGGGTTAGAGTTAGGCTGAATGTTAGTGTTAGGTTTAGGGTTAGGGTTAGGTTTCGGGTGATGTTTAGGGTCAGGGTGAGGGTTACGGTTAGCTTTAGGATTAGCCTTAGGGTGGGGTTTAGGGTTAGGGTTAGGTTCGGGTTAGGGTTAAGGTCAGGGTTAGGGATTGGGGTTAGGGTTACGGTCAGGGTCAGGGTTAGGGGTTAGGGTTAGGGTTAGTGTTTGGGTGAGTGTTAGGGTTTGGGTTAGGGTGAGGTTTAGGGTGAATGTTAGGTTTAGGGTGAGTGTTAGGGTTAGGGTGAGTGTTAGGGTTAGGTTTAGGGTTAGGGTTAGGGTTTAGATGAGTGTTAGGGTTAGGGTTAGGGTGAGTGTTAGGGTAGGGTGAGGATTAGGGTTAGGGTTATGTTGAGTATTAGGGTTAGGGTTAAGGTGAGTGTTAGGTTCTGGGTTAGTGTTAGGTTTAGGGTTAGGGTGAGGGTTAGGGTTAGGGTTAGGGTTAGGGTTAGGGTTAGGTTTAGGGTTAGGGTTCGGGTGATGTTTAGGGTCAGGGTCAGGGTTACGGTTAGTTGTTAGGGTTAGGGTTAGGGTCATGGTCAGGGTCAGAGTTAGGGTTGGGGTGAGTGTAATGTTTAGTGTTAGGGTCAGGATCGGGTTAGGGTTAGGGTTAGGGTGAGTATTAGGGTTAGGGTTAGGGTTAGGGTTAGGGTGAGTGTTAGGTTTAGGGTTAGGGTTAGGGTTAGGGTTAGTGTTAGGTTTAAGGCTGTGGTTAGGGTTAGGCTTAGGGTTAGGGTTAGGGTTAGGGTGAGTGTTAGGTTCTGGGTGAGTTTTAGGGTTAGGTTTAGGGTGAGGGTTAGGGTGAGTGTTAGGGTTAGGGTTAGAGTTAGGCTGAATGTTAGTGTTAGGTTTAGGGTTAGGGTTAGGTTTCGGGTGATGTTTAGGGTCAGGGTGAGGGTTACGGTTAGCTTTAGGATTAGCCTTAGGGTGGGGTTTAGGGTTAGGGTTAGGTTCGGGTTAGGGTTAAGGTCAGGGTTAGGGATTGGGGTTAGGGTTACGGTCAGGGTCAGGGTTAGGGGTTAGGGTTAGGGTTAGTGTTTGGGTGAGTGTTAGGGTTTGGGTTAGGGTGAGGTTTAGGGTGAATGTTAGGTTTAGGGTGAGTGTTAGGGTTAGGGTGAGTGTTAGGGTTAGGTTTAGGGTTAGGGTTAGGGTTTAGATGAGTGTTAGGGTTAGGGTTAGGGTGAGTGTTAGGGTAGGGTGAGGATTAGGGTTAGGGTTATGTTGAGTATTAGGGTTAGGGTTAAGGTGAGTGTTAGGTTCTGGGTTAGTGTTAGGTTTAGGGTTAGGGTGAGGGTTAGGGTTAGGGTTAGGGTTAGGGTTAGGGTTAGGTTTAGGGTTAGGGTTCGGGTGATGTTTAGGGTCAGGGTCAGGGTTACGGTTAGTTGTTAGGGTTAGGGTTAGGGTCATGGTCAGGGTCAGAGTTAGGGTTGGGGTGAGTGTAATGTTTAGTGTTAGGGTCAGGATCGGGTTAGGGTTAGGGTTAGGGTGAGTATTAGGGTTAGGGTTAGGGTTAGGGTTAGGGTGAGTGTTAGGTTTAGGGTTAGGGTTAGGGTTAGGGTTAGTGTTAGGTTTAAGGCTGTGGTTAGGGTTAGGCTTAGGGTTAGGGTTAGGGTTAGGGTGAGTGTTAGGTTCTGGGTGAGTTTTAGGGTTAGGTTTAGGGTGAGGGTTAGGGTGAGTGTTAGGGTTAGGGTTAGAGTTAGGCTGAATGTTAGTGTTAGGTTTAGGGTTAGGGTTAGGTTTCGGGTGATGTTTAGGGTCAGGGTGAGGGTTACGGTTAGCTTTAGGATTAGCCTTAGGGTGGGGTTTAGGGTTAGGGTTAGGTTCGGGTTAGGGTTAAGGTCAGGGTTAGGGATTGGGGTTAGGGTTACGGTCAGGGTCAGGGTTAGGGGTTAGGGTTAGGGTTAGTGTTTGGGTGAGTGTTAGGGTTTGGGTTAGGGTGAGGTTTAGGGTGAATGTTAGGTTTAGGGTGAGTGTTAGGGTTAGGGTGAGTGTTAGGGTTAGGTTTAGGGTTAGGGTTAGGGTTTAGATGAGTGTTAGGGTTAGGGTTAGGGTGAGTGTTAGGGTAGGGTGAGGATTAGGGTTAGGGTTATGTTGAGTATTAGGGTTAGGGTTAAGGTGAGTGTTAGGTTCTGGGTTAGTGTTAGGTTTAGGGTTAGGGTGAGGGTTAGGGTTAGGGTTAGGGTTAGGGTTAGGGTTAGGTTTAGGGTTAGGGTTCGGGTGATGTTTAGGGTCAGGGTCAGGGTTACGGTTAGTTGTTAGGGTTAGGGTTAGGGTCATGGTCAGGGTCAGAGTTAGGGTTGGGGTGAGTGTAATGTTTAGTGTTAGGGTCAGGATCGGGTTAGGGTTCGGGTTAGGGTGAGTATTAGGGTTAGGGTTAGGGTTAGGGTTAGGGTGAGTGTTAGGTTTAGGGTTAGGGTTAGGGTTAGGGTTAGTGTTAGGTTTAAGGCTGTGGTTAGGGTTAGGCTTAGGGTTAGGGTTAGGGTTAGGGTGAGTGTTAGGTTCTGGGTGAGTTTTAGGGTTAGGTTTAGGGTGAGGGTTAGGGTGAGTGTTAGGGTTAGGGTTAGAGTTAGGCTGAATGTTAGTGTTAGGTTTAGGGTTAGGGTTAGGTTTCGGGTGATGTTTAGGGTCAGGGTGAGGGTTACGGTTAGCTTTAGGATTAGCCTTAGGGTGGGGTTTAGGGTTAGGGTTAGGGGTTAGTGTTAGGGTTAGGTTTAGTGTGAGGGTGAGGGTTAGTGTGAGGGTGAGTATTACGATTAGGGTTAGGGTGAGTATTAGGGTTAGGGTTAGATTTAGGGTTTAGGGGTTAGGGTTAGGTTTAGGGTTAGAGTTAAAGTTAGAGTTAGGGTTAGGGTTTTGGGTTAGGGTTAGGGTCATGATTATCGTAAGGGTTAGGTTTAAGGTCAGGGTGAGTATCAGGGTGAGGGTTAGGCTTACGGTTAGGGTTAGGGTTAGGGTTAGGCGTTAGAGTTAGGGTTAGGGTTTTAGGGGTTAGTGTTAGGTTTAGTGGTTAGGGTTAGGGTTAGGGTTAGGGTTAGGTTTAGGATGAATGTTTTGGTTATGGTTAGGGATTATGGTAAGGGTCAGGGTTATCGTTAGGTGTAGGGTTGGGGTTAGGTTTAATCATTTCTGGTTTGACATTGGTCATTAGGATTAGGGTCAAGGTTAGGGTTAGGGTTAGGGTTATGATTAGGGTAAGGGTTAGTGTTAGGGTCAGGATTAGGCTTAGGGTTCCGATTAGGGTAAGGGTTAGGGTTAAGGTCAGGGTGAGCATCTGGGTGAGGCTTAGGGTGAGGGTTTGGGTTAGGGTTAGGGTTAGGGGTTAGGGTTAGTGTTAGGTTTAGGCGTTAGGGTTAGGGTTAGGGTTAGCGTTAGGGGTTAGTGTTAGGGTTACGGTTAGGTTTTGGGTTAGGGTTAGAGGTTAGGTTTAGGGTTCGGGTTTTGGGTTAGGGTTCGGGTTTAGGGTTCGGGTTAGTTTTATGGTTAGTGTAAGGGTTAGGGTTAGGGTTAGGGTTAGGGTTAGGGTCAGGGTCAGGGGCAGGGTCATCGTTAGGTTTAGGGTTGGGGTTAGGGTTAAGCATTTCGGGTTTGACATTGGTCATTAGGGTTAGGGTCAGGTTTAGGATTAGGATTATGATTAGGGTAAGGGTTAGAGTTAGGCTTAGGGTTAGGGTTAGGGTTAGGGTTAAGCATTTCGGGTTTGACATTGGTCATTAGGGTTAGCTTCAGGTTTAGGGTCAGGTTTAGGGTTAGGGTTTGGGTATGGATTTGGGTTAAGGTCAGGGTTTGGCCTAGGGATAGGGTTAGGGTTACTGTTCAGATTAGGGTCAGTGTCAGGGTTAGGTTTAGGTCAGGGTTAGGGTTAGGGCGAGGTCAGGGTTAGGGGTTAGGGTTAGGGTTAGTGTTAGGGTTAAGCGTATCTGGTTTGACAATTAGTTATTCGCATTCGGGTTAGATTTGGGTTAGGGTTAGTGTTAGGGTTAGGTTCAGGTTAGGGTTGCGGTCAGGGTTAGGGATTAGAGTTAGGGGTTAATGTTAGGGCTTAGGTTTAGGGTCAGTTTCAGGGTTAGTGGTTATGGTTAGGGTTAAGGTTAGGGTTAGGGTGAGTGTTATGGTTAGGGTTAGGGTGAGGGTTAGGGTTAGGGTTTGGTTCGGGTTAGGGTTAGGGTCAGGGTTAGGGATTGGGGTTAGGGTTAGGGGTTAGGGTTCGGGTCAGTGTCAGGGTTAGGGATTAGGGTTAGTGTTTGTGTTAGGGTTATGGTGAGTGTTAGGGTTTGGGTTAGGGTTAGGATTAATGTTAGGGTTAGGGTTAGGGTTTGGGTGAGTGTTAGGGTTTGGGTTAGGGTTTGGGTTTGGGTGAGTGTTTGGGTTAGGGTTAGGGTTATTGTTAGGGTTAAGCGAGTCTGGTTTGACAATTAGTTATTCGCATTCGGGTTAGATTTGGGTTAGGTTTTGGGTTAGGGTTAGGTTCGGGTTAGGGTTACGGGCAGGGTTAGGGATTAGGGTTATGGGTTAGGGTTAGGGGTTAGGTTTAGGTTCAGGGTCAGGGTTAGTGGTTAGGGTTAGGGTTAGGGTTAAGGTTAGGGTTAGGGTGAGTGTTATGGTTAGGGTTGGGGTGAGGGTTAGGGTTAGGATTAGGTTCGGTTTAGGGTTAGGTTCAGGGTTAGGGATTGGGGTTAGGGTTAGGGTCAGGGTCAGGGTTAGGGGTTAGGGTTAGGGTTAGGGTTAGGGTGAGTGTTAGGGTTTGGGTTAGGGTTATGATTAATGTTAGGGTTAGGGTTAGGCTTTGGGTGAGTGTTAGGGTTTGCGTTAGGGTTAGGGTTTGGGTGAGTGTTAGGTTTAGTGTTAGGGTTAGGGTTAGGGTTTGGGTTCGGTTAGGGTTAGGGTTTGGGTGAGTGTTAGAATTTGGGTGAGTGTTAGGGTTAAGCGTATCTGGTTTGACAATTAGTTATTCGCATTCGGGTTAGATTTGGGTTAGGGTTAGTGTTAGGGTTAGGTTCAGGTTAGGGTTGCGGTCAGGGTTAGGGATTAGAGTTAGGGGTTAATGTTAGGGCTTAGGTTTAGGCTCAGTTTCAGGGTTAGTGGTTATGGTTAGGGTTAAGGTTAGGGTTAGGGTGAGTGTTATGGTTAGGGTTAGGGTGAGGGTTAGGGTTAGGGTTTGGTTCGGGTTAGGGTTAGGGTCAGGGTTAGGGATTGGGGTTAGGGTTAGGGGTTAGGGTTCGGGTCAGTGTCAGGGTTAGGGATTAGGGTTAGTGTTTGTGTTAGGGTTATGGTGAGTGTTAGGGTTTGGGTTAGGGTTAGAATTAATGTTAGGGTTAGGGTTAGGGTTTGGGTGAGTGTTAGGGTTTGGGTTAGGGTTTGGGTTTGGGTGAGTGTTTGGGTTAGGGTTAGGGTTATTGTTAGGGTTAAGCGAGTCTGGTTTGACAATTAGTTATTCGCATTCGGGTTAGATTTGGGTTAGGTTTTGGGTTAGGGTTAGGTTCGGGTTAGGGTTACGGGCAGGGTTAGGGATTAGGGTTATGGGTTAGGGTTAGGGGTTAGGTTTAGGTTCAGGGTCAGGATTAGTGGTTAGGGTTAGGGTTAGGGTTAAGGTTAGGGTTAGGGTGAGTGTTATGGTTAGGGTTGGGGTGAGGGTTAGGGTTAGGATTAGGTTCGGTTTAGGGTTAGGTTCAGGGTTAGGGATTGGGGTTAGGGTTAGGGTCAGGGTCAGGGTTAGGGGTTAGGGTTAGGGTTAGGGTTAGGGTGAGTGTTAGGGTTTGGGTTAGGGTTAGGGTTTGGGTGAGTGTTAGGTTTAGTGTTAGGGTTAGGGTTAGGGTTTGGGTTCGGTTAGGGTTAGGGTTTGGGTGAGTGTTAGAATTTGGGTGAGTGTTAGGGTTAGGTTTAGGGTTATGGTTAGGCTTAGGATGAGGGTTAGGGTAAGGGTTTAGGTTTAGGGTTAGGGTGATGTTTAGGGTCAGTGTTAGGTTTAGGGTGAGTGTTAGGTTTAGGGTCAGTGTTAGGTTTAGGTTTAGGGTTAGGGTTAGGGTTTAGATGATTGTTAGGGTTTGGGTTAGTGTTAGGGTTAGGGTTAGGGTGAGTGTTATGGTTAGGGTTAGGGTGAGTGTTAGGCTAGGGTGAGGATTAGGGTTAGGGTTAGGGTTAGGTTGAGTATTAGGGTTAGGGTTAAAGTGAGTGTTAGGTTCTGGGTGATTGTTAAGTTTAGGGTTAGGGTGAGTGTTAGGGTGAATGTTAGGGTTAGGGTTAGAGTTAGGGTGAATGTTAGTGTTAGGGTTAGGGTTAGGGTTAGGGTTAGGGTTCGGGTGATGTTTAGGGTCAGGGTCAGGGTTACGGTTAGGTGTTAGGTTTAGGGTTAGGGTCAGGGTCAGGGTCAGAGTTAGGGTTGGGGTGAGTGTCAGGTTTAGTTTAAGGGTCAGGATCGGGTTAGGGTTAGGGTTAGGGTGAGTATTAGGGTTAGGGTTAGGGTTAGGGTGAGTGTTAGGTTCTGGGTGAGTGTTAGGATTAGGGTTAGGGTGAGGGTTAGTGTGAGTGTTAGGGTTAGGGTTAGAGTTAGGGTGAATGTTAGTGTTAGGTTTAGGGTTAGGGTTAGGGTTAGGGTTCGGGTGATGTTTAGGGTCAGGGTGAGTGTTACGGTTAGCTTTAGGATTAGCCTTAGAGTGGGGGTTAGGGTTAGGGGTTAGTGTTAGGGTTAGGGTTAGGGTGAGGGTGAGGGTTAATGTGAGGGTGAGTATTAGGATTAGGGTTAGGATGAGTATTAGGGTTAGGGGTTAGGGGTTAGGGGTAGGTTTAGGGTTAGAGTTAGATTTAGAGTTAGGGTTAGGGTTTTGGGTTAGGGTTAGGGTCATGATTAGGGTAAGGGTTAGGTTTAAGGTCAGGGTGAGTATCAGGGTGAGGCTTAGGGTGAGGGTTAGGCTTACAGTTAAGGTTAGGGTTTGGGTTAGGCATTAGAGTTAGTGTTAGGGTTAGGGGTTAGTGTTAGGTTAAGGGGTTAGGGTTAGGGTTAGGGTTAGGGTTAGGTTTATGATTAGTGTTAGGGTTAGAGTTAGGATGAATGTTTTGGTTATGGTTAGGGATTATGGTAAGGGTCAGGGTCCTCGTTAGGTGTAGGTTTGGGGTTAGGGTTAACCATTTCGGGTTTGACATTGGTCATTAGGGTTAGTGTCAAGGTTAGGGTTAGGGTTAGGGTTATGATTAGGGTAAGGGTTAGTGTTTGGGTCAGGGATGGGTTAGGGTTAGGGTTACGATTAGGGTAAGGGTTAAGGTTAAGGTCAGGGTGAGCATCTGGGTGAGGCTTATGCTGAGGGTTATGGTTAGGGTTATGGTTAGGGGTTAGGGTTAGGGTTAGGGTTAGGTTTAGGGGTTAGTGTTAGGGTTAGGGTTTCGGGTTGGGGTTCGGGGTTATGGTTAGAGTTAGGGGTTAGGGTTATGGTCAGGGTTAGGCATTAGAGTTAGGGTTATGGTTAGGGGTTAGGGTTAGGGTTAGGTTTAGGGGTTAGGGTTAGGGTTAGGGTTAGCATTAGGGGTAGAGTTAGGGTTAGGGTTAGGTTTTGGGTTAGAGTTAGTGGTTAGGGTTAGGGTTAGTGTTTTGGTTAGTGTAAGGATTATGGTTAAGGTCAGGGTGAGCATCCGGGTGGTGTTTAGGGTTAAGTTTAGGTTGAGGATTAAGGCTAGGCATTAGGGGTTAGAGTTCGAGTCTAGATTCGGGTTAGGGTGAGGGTGGAGGTTAGGTTTAGGGTTAGGGTTAGGGTTAGGGCTAGGCGTGAGGGGTTAGAGTCCGAGTGTGTTTTCGGTTTAGGGTCAGGGTCAAGGTTAGGGGTTAGGGTTAGGCTTAGGGTTAGGGTTAGGGTTAGGGTTAGGGTTATGATTAGGGTTAGGGTTAGGGTTAGGGTTAGGGTTAGGGTTAGGGTCAGGGTCAGGGTCATCATTAGGTTTAGGGTTGGCGTTAGGGTTAAGCATTTCGGGTTTGACATTGGTCATTAGGTTTAGGGTCAGGTTTAGGATTAGGATTTTGATTAGTGTAAGGGTTAGGGTCAGGTTTAGGGTTAGGGTTAGGTTAAGGGTTTGGGTTAATGTCAGGGTTAGGGCTAGGGATAGGGGTAGGGTTAGTGTTCGGATCAGTTTCAGGATCAGGGTTAGGGGTCAGAATTAGGGTTAGGGTCAGGTCAGGGTTAGGGTTAGGGTTAGAGTTAGGGTTAGGGTTAGGGTTAGGATGAGTGTTAGGGTTAGGGTGAGTGTTAGGGTTAGGGTCAGGCATTGGGCTTAGGGTTAGTGTGAGGGTTACGGTTAGCTTAAGGATTAGCCTTAGGGTGGGGGTTAGTGTTAGGGTTAGGGGTTAGTGTTTGGGTTAGGGTTAGGGTGAGGGTGAGGTTTAGTGTGAGGGTGAGTATTAGGATTAGGTTTAGGGTGAGTATTAGGGTTAGGGTTAGCTTTGGGGTTAGCTGTTAGGGTTAGGTTTAGGGTTAGAGTTAGAGATAGAGTTAGGGTTCGGGTTTTGGGTTAGGGTTAGGGTCATGATTAGGGTAAGGGTTAGGTTTAAGGTCAGGGTGTGTATCAGGGTGAGGCTTAGGGTGAGGGTTAGGCTTACAGTTAAGGTTAAGGTTTGGGTTAGGCATTAGAGTTAGGGTTAGGGTTAGGGGTTAGTGTTAGGTTAAGGGGTTAGGGTTAGGGTTAGGGTTAGGGTTAGGGTTAGGGTTAGGGTTAGGGTTAGAGTTAGGATGAATGTTATGGTTAGGGTTAGGGATTAGGGTAAGGGTCAGGGTCATCATTAGGTGTAGGGTTGGGGTTAGGGTTAATCATTTCTGGTTTGACATTGGTCATTAGGTTTAGGGTCAGGGTTAGGGTTAGGGTTAAGGTTATGATTAGGGTAAGGGTTAGTGTTAGGGTCAGGGTTAGGGTTACGATTTGGTAAGTGTTAGGTTTAAGGTCAGGGTGAGCATCTGGGTGAGGCTTAGGGTGAGGTTTAGGGTTAGTGTTAGGGCTAGGGTTATGGTTAGGGGTTAGGGTTAGGGTTAGATTTAGGGGTTAGGGTTAGGGTTAGGGTTAGCGTTACGGGTTAGTGTTTGGGTTAGGGTTAGGATTAGGGGTTAGGGTTAGGGTTCGGGGTTAGGGTTAGGGTTAGAGGTTAGTGTTAGTGTTAGGCGTTAGAGTTAGGGTTATGGTTAGGGGTTAGGGTTAGCGTTCGGTTTAGGGGTTAGAGTTAGGTTTAGGTTTAGCGTTAGGGATTAGTGTAAGGGTTAGGGTGAGGGTTAGGGGTTAGGGTTAGGGATCGGGGTTAGGGTTAGTGTTAGGGGTTAGGGTTAGGGTTAGGTTTAGGATTAGTGTTAGGGTTAGAGTTAGGATGAATGTTATGGTTATGGTTAGGGATTAGGTTAAGCGTCAGGGTCATCGTTATGTTTAGGGTTGGGGTTAGGGTTAACGATTTCGGGTTTGACATTGGTCATTAGGGTTAGGGTCAAGGTTAGGGTTAGGGTTAGGGTTATGATTAGGGTAAGGGTTAGTGTTAGGGTCAGGGATGGGTTAGGGTTAGGGTTACGATTAGGGTAAGTTTTAAGGTTAAGGTCAGGGTGAGCATCTGGGTGAGGCTTAGGGTTAGGGTTAGGTTTTGGGTTAGGGTTAGGGGTTAGGGTTACGGTTCGGGGTTAGGGTTAGGGTTAGTGTTTTGGTTAGTGTAAGGATTATGTTTAAGTTCAGGGTGAGCATCAGGGTGGGGCTTAGGGTTAAGGTTAGGGTGAGGATTAAGGCTGGGCATTAGGGGTTAGAGTTCGAGTCTAGATTCGGGTTAGGGTGAGGGTGGAGTTTGCGGTTAGGGTTAGGGTTAGGGTTAGGGCTAGGCGTGAGGGGTTAGAGTCCGAGTGTGGATTCGGTTTAGGGTCAGGGTCAAGGTTAGGGTTTAGGGTTAGGCTTAGGGTTAGGGTTAGGGTCAGGGTCAGGGTCATCGTTAGGTTTAGGGTTGGCGTTAAGGTTAAGCATTTTGGGTTTGACATTGGTCATTAGGTTTAGGGTCAGGTTTATGCTTAAGATTATGATTAGGGTAAGGGTTAGGGTTAGGTTTAGGGTTAGGTTTAGAGTAAGGGTTTGGGTTAAGGTCAGGGTTAGGGCTTGGGATAGGGTTAGGGTTAGTGTTCGGATTAGGCTCAGGGTCAGGGTTAGGGGTCAGGGCTAGGGTTGGGGTCAGGTCAGGGTTAGGGTTAGGGTTAGGGTTAAGGTTAGGGTTAGGGTGAGTGTTAGGGTTAGGGTTAGGGTGAGGGTTAGGGTTAGAGTTAGGTACGGGTTAGGGTTAGGGTCAGGTTTAGGGATTAGATTTAGGGGTTAGGGTTAGGCGTTAGGTTTAGGTTCAGGGTCAGGGTTAGGGTTTAGGGTTAGGGTTAGGGTTAGGGTTAGGGTGAGTGTTAGGGTTAGGGTTAGGTTGAGGGTTAGGGCTAGGGTTAGGTTTGGGTTAGGGTTAGTGTCAGGTTTAGGCATTAGGGTTAGGGGTTAGGTTTAGGGTCAGGGTTAGGGTTAGGATGAGTTTTAGGGTTTGGTTTAGGGTTAGGGTTAGGGTTAGGGTTAGGGTGACGGTTTGGGTGAGTGTTAGGGTTTGGGTTAGTTTTAGGGTTAGGGTTAGGGTTAGGGTGAGTGTTAGGGTTAGGGTTAGAGTTAGGGTGAATGTTAGAGTTAGGGTTAGGGTTAGGGTTATGGTTTGGGTTGGGTTGATGTTTAGGTTTAGGATCGGGTTAGGGTTAGCTTTAGGGTTAGGGTGAGTATTAGGCTTAAGGTTAGTTTTAGGGTTAGGGTTAGGGTTAGGGTTAGGGTTAGTGTTAGGTTTAATGCTGTGGTTAAGGTTAGGTTTAGGGTTAGGGTTAGGGTTAGGGTGAGTCTTAGGGTTAGGGCGAGTGTTTGCGTTAGGGTCAGGCATTGGGGTTAGGGTTAGTGTGAGGATTACGGTTAGGTTTAGGATTAGAGTTAGGGTTAATGTTAGGGTGGGTGTTAGGTTTAGGGTTGGGGTTATTGATAGGGTTAGGGTTAGGGTGAGGGTTAGGGTTAGTGTGAGGGTGAGTATTAGGATTAGGGTTAGGGTTAGGGTGAGTATTAGGGTTAGTGTTAGGCTTAGGGGTTAGTGTTTACGGTTAGGTTTAGGGTTAGAGTTAGAGTTAGAGTTAGGTTTAGGGTTACGGTTAGGTTTAGGGTTAGAGTTAGAGTTAGAGTTAGGGTTAGGTTTAGGGTTAGGTTTAGGGTTATGATTAGGGTAAGGGTTAGGGTTAAGGTCAGGGTGAGTATCAGGATGAGGCTTAAGGTGAGGGTTAGGCTTAGGGTTAGTTTTAGGGTTAGGCATTAGAGTTAGGGTTAGGGTTAGGGTTTAAGGTTAGGTCTAGGTTTAGGGGTTAGTGTTAGGGTTAGGGTTAGGTTTAGGATTAGTGTTAGGGTTAGAGTTAGGATGAATGTTATGGTTAGGGTTAGGGATTAGGCTAAGGGTCAGGGTCATCATTAGGTGTAGGGTTGGGGTTAGGGTTAATCATTTCTGGTTTGACATTGGTCATTAGGTTTAGGGTCAGGGTTAGGGTTAGGGTTAAGGTTATGATTAGGGTAAGGGTTAGTGTTAGGGTCAGGGTTAGGGTTACGATTTGGTAAGTGTTAGGTTTAAGGTCAGGGTGAGCATCTGGGTGAGGCTTAGGGTGAGGTTTAGGGTTAGTGTTAGGGCTAGGGTTATGGTTAGGGGTTAGGGTTAGGGTTAGATTTAGGGGTTAGGGTTAGGGTTAGGGTTAGCGTTACGGGTTAGTGTTTGGGTTAGGGTTAGGATTAGGGGTTAGGGTTAGGGTTCGGGGTTAGGGTTAGGGTTAGAGGTTAGTGTTAGTGTTAGGCGTTAGAGTTAGGGTTATGGTTAGGGGTTAGGGTTAGCGTTCGGTTTAGGGGTTAGAGTTAGGTTTAGGTTTAGCGTTAGGGATTAGTGTAAGGGTTAGGGTGAGGGTTAGGGGTTAGGGTTAGGGATCGGGGTTAGGGTTAGTGTTAGGGGTTAGGGTTAGGGTTAGGTTTAGGATTAGTGTTAGGGTTAGAGTTAGGATGAATGTTATGTTTATGGTTAGGGATTAGGTTAAGCGTCAGGGTCATCGTTATGTTTAGGGTTGGGGTTAGGGTTAACGATTTCGGGTTTGACATTGGTCATTAGGGTTAGGGTCAAGGTTAGGGTTAGGGTTAGGGTTATGATTAGGGTAAGGGTTAGTGTTAGGGTCAGGGATGGGTTAGGGTTAGGGTTACGATTAGGGTAAGTTTTAAGGTTAAGGTCAGGGTGAGCATCTGGGTGAGGCTTACGGTTAGGGTTAGGTTTTGGGTTAGGGTTAGGGGTTAGGGTTACGGTTCGGGGTTAGGGTTAGGGTTAGTGTTTTGGTTAGTGTAAGGATTATGTTTAAGTTCAGGGTGAGCATCAGGGTGGGGCTTAGGGTTAAGGTTAGGGTGAGGATTAAGGCTGGGCATTAGGGGTTAGAGTTCGAGTCTAGATTCGGGTTAGGGTGAGGGTGGAGTTTGCGGTTAGGGTTAGGGTTAGGGTTAGGGCTAGGCGTGAGGGGTTAGAGTCCGAGTGTGGATTCGGTTTAGGGTCAGGGTCAAGGTTAGGGTTTAGGGTTAGGCTTAGGGTTAGGGTTAGGGTCAGGGTCAGGGTCATCGTTAGGTTTAGGGTTGGCGTTAAGGTTAAGCATTTTGGGTTTGACATTGGTCATTAGGTTTAGGGTCAGGTTTATGCTTAAGATTATGATTAGGGTAAGGGTTAGGGTTAGGTTTAGGGTTAGGTTTAGAGTAAGGGTTTGGGTTAAGGTCAGGGTTAGGGCTTGGGATAGGGTTAGGGTTAGTGTTCGGATTAGGCTCAGGGTCAGGGTTAGGGGTCAGGGCTAGGGTTGGGGTCAGGTCAGGGTTAGGGTTAGGGTTAGGGTTAAGGTTAGGGTTAGGGTGAGTGTTAGGGTTAGGGTTAGGGTGAGGGTTAGGGTTAGAGTTAGGTACGGGTTAGGGTTAGGGTCAGGTTTAGGGATTAGATTTAGGGGTTAGGGTTAGGCGTTAGGTTTAGGTTCAGGGTCAGGGTTAGGGTTTAGGGTTAGGGTTAGGGTTAGGGTTAGGGTGAGTGTTAGGGTTAGGGTTAGGTTGAGGGTTAGGGCTAGGGTTAGGTTTGGGTTAGGGTTAGTGTCAGGTTTAGGCATTAGGGTTAGGGGTTAGGTTTAGGGTCAGGGTTAGGGTTAGGATGAGTTTTAGGGTTTGGTTTAGGGTTAGGGTTAGGGTTAGGGTTAGGGTGACGGTTTGGGTGAGTGTTAGGGTTTGGGTTAGTTTTAGGGTTAGGGTTAGGGTTAGGGTGAGTGTTAGGGTTAGGGTTAGAGTTAGGGTGAATGTTAGTGTTAGGGTTAGGGTTAGGGTTATGGTTTGGGTTGGGTTGATGTTTAGGTTTAGGATCGGGTTAGGGTTAGCTTTAGGGTTAGGGTGAGTATTAGGCTTAAGGTTAGTTTTAGGGTTAGGGTTAGGGTTAGGGTTAGGGTTAGTGTTAGGTTTAATGCTGTGGTTAAGGTTAGGTTTAGGGTTAGGGTTAGGGTTAGGGTGAGTCTTAGGGTTAGGGCGAGTGTTTGCGTTAGGGTCAGGCATTGGGGTTAGGGTTAGTGTGAGGATTACGGTTAGGTTTAGGATTAGAGTTAGGGTTAATGTTAGGGTGGGTGTTAGGTTTAGGGTTGGGGTTATTGATAGGGTTAGGGTTAGGGTGAGGGTTAGGGTTAGTGTGAGGGTGAGTATTAGGATTAGGGTTAGGGTTAGGGTGAGTATTAGGGTTAGTGTTAGGCTTAGGGGTTAGTGTTTACGGTTAGGTTTAGGGTTAGAGTTAGAGTTAGAGTTAGGTTTAGGGTTACGGTTAGGTTTAGGGTTAGAGTTAGAGTTAGAGTTAGGGTTAGGTTTAGGGTTAGGTTTAGGGTTATGATTAGGGTAAGGGTTAGGGTTAAGGTCAGGGTGAGTATCAGGATGAGGCTTAAGGTGAGGGTTAGGCTTAGGGTTAGTTTTAGGGTTAGGCATTAGAGTTAGGGTTAGGGTTAGGGTTTAAGGTTAGGTCTAGGTTTAGGGGTTAGTGTTAGGGTTAGGGTTAGGTTTAGGATTAGTGTTAGGGTTAGAGTTAGGATGAATGTTATGGTTAGGGTTAGGGATTAGGCTAAGGGTCAGGGTCATCATTAGGTGTAGGGTTGGGGTTAGGGTTAATCATTTCTGGTTTGACATTGGTCATTAGGGTTAGGCTCAGGGTTAGGGTTAGGGTTAAGGTTATGATTAGGGTAAGGGTTAGTGTTAGGGTCAGGGTTAGGGTTACGATTTGGGTAAGGGTTAGGGTTAAGGTCAGGGTGAGCATCTGGGTGAGGCTTAGGGTGAGGTTTAGGGTTAGTGTTAGGGCTAGGGTTATGGTTAGGGGTTAGGGTTAGGGTTAGGTTTAGGGGTTAGGGTTAGGGTTAGGGTTAGCGTTACGGGTTAGTGTTTGGGTTAGGGTTAGGATTAGGGGTTAGTGTTAGGGTTCGGGGTTAGCGTTAGGGTTAGAGGTTAGTGTTAGGGTTAGGCGTTAGAGTTAGGGTTATGGTTAGGGTTAGGGTTAGCGTTCGGTTTAGGGGTTAGGGTTAGGTTTAGGTTTAGCGTTAGGGATTAGTGTAAGGGTTAGGGTGAGGGTTAGGGGTTAGGGTTAGGGTTCAGGGTTAGGGTTAGGGTTATGGTTAGGGGTTAGGGTTAGCATTAGGTTTATGGGTTAGGGTTAGGGTTAGCGTTAGGGGTTAGAGTTAGGGTTAGGGTTACGTTTTGGGTTAGGGTTAGGGGTTAGGGTTAGGGTTCGGGGTTAGGGTTAGGGTTAGTGTTATGGTTAGTGTAAGGGTTGGGTTAAGGTTAGGGTGAGCATCAGGGTGGGCCTTAGGGTTAGGGTTAGGGTGAGTGTTAAGTCTAGGCATTAGGGGTTAGATTTCGAGTCTAGTTTTGGGTTAAGTTGAGGGTGGATGTTAGGGTTAGGGTTAGGGTTAGGTTTAGGACTAGGCGTTAGGGGTTAGAGTCCGAGTGTGGATTCTGTTTAGTGTGAGGTTGGAGGTTAGGGTTAGGCTTAGGGTTAGCGTTAGGGTCAGGGGCAGGTTCATCGTTAGGTTTAGGGTTGAGGTTAGGGTTAAGCATTTCGGGTTTGACATTGGTCATTAGGGTTCGGGTCATGTTTAGGATTAGGATTATGATTAGAGTAAGGGTTAGAGTTAGGCTTAGGGTTAGGGTTAGGGTTAGGGTTAAGCATTTCGGGTTTGACATTGGTCATTAGGGTTAAGGTCGGGTTTAGTGTTAGGGTTAGGGTAAGTGTTTGGGTTAAGGTCAGGGTTAGGCCTATGTATAGGGTAAGGGTTAGTGTTCGGTTTAGGGTCAGGGTCAGTGTTAGGGGTCAGGGTCAGGGTTAGGGTTAGGTCAGGGTTAGAGTTAGGGCGATGTCAGGGTTAGGGGTTAGGGTTAGGGTTAGTGTTAGGGTTAAGCGTGTCTGTTTTGACAATTGGTTATTCACTTTCGGGTTAGATTTGTGTTAGGGTTAGGGTTAGGTTTGGGTTAGGGTTACGGTCAGGGTTAGTGATTAGGGTTAGGGGTTAGGTTTAGGGTCAGGGTCAGGGTTAGGGGTTAGGGTTAGGGTTAGGGTTAAGGTTAGGGTTAGGGTGAGTGTTAGGTTTAGGGTTAGGGTGAGGGTTAGGGTTAGGGTTAGGTACAGGTTAGGGTTAGGGTCAGGGTTAGGGATTAGGGTTAGGGGTTAGGGTTATGGGTTAGGGTTAGGGTCAAGGTCAGTGTTAGGGGTTAGGGTTAGGGTTAGGGTTAGGGTGAGTTTTAGGGTTTGGGTTAGGGTTAGGGTTAGTGTTAGGGTTAGTGTTATGGTTTGGGCGAGTGTTAGGGTTAGGGGTTAGGGTTAGGGTTAATGTTAGGTTTAGGGTGAGTGTTAGGGTTGGGGTTAGGGTTAGGGTTAGGGTGAGGTTTAGGGTGACTGTTAGGGTTAGGGTGAGTGTTAGGGTTAGGGTGAGTGTTAGGGTTAGGGTTAGGGTTAGGGTTAGGTTTTGGTGAGTGTTAGGGTTTGGGTTAGTGTTAGGGTTAGGGTTCAGGTTAGGATTAGGCTGAGTATTAGCGTTAGGGTTAAGTTGAGTGTTAGGTTCTTGGTGAATGTTAGGGTTAGTGTTAGGGTGAGGGTTAGGGTGAGTGTTAGGGTTAGGTTTAGGGTTAGGTTTGGGCTTATGTTTAGGGTCAGGTTCAGGGTTATGGTTAGGTGTTAGCGTTAGGGTTAGGGTCAGGCTCAGGGTCAGATTTAGGGTTGGGGTGTGTGTAAGTTTTAGTGTTGGGGTCAGGATCGGGTTAGGGTTAGAGTTAGGGTTAGGGTGAGTATTAGGTTTAGGGTTAGAGTTAGGGTTAGGGCGAGTGTTAGGTTTAAGGCTGTGGTTAGGGTGAGGCTTAGGGTTAGGGTTAGGGTTAGGGTGAGTGTTAGGGTTAGGGCGAGTGTTAGGGTTAGGGTCAGGCATTGGGGTTATGGTTAGTGTGAGGGTTACGGTTAGGTTTAGGATTAGATTTTGTGTTAGCCTTAGGGTGGGGTTTTGGGTTAGTGTTAGGTGTTAGTGTTAGGGTTAGGGTTAGGGTGAGGGTTAGGGTTAGTGTGAGGGTGAGTATTAGGATTAGGGTTAGGGTTAGGTTTCGGCGTTAGAGTTAGGGTTAGGGTTAGGGTTAGGGGTTAGTGTTAGGGTTAGGTTTAGGGGTTAGGGTTAGGGTTAGGGTTAGGGTTAGTTTGAGGATTAGTGTTAGGGTTAGAGTTAGGATGAATGTTATGGTTATGGTTAGGGATTAGGTTAAGGGTCAGGGTCATCGTTATGTCTAGGGTTGGGGTTAGGGTTAACCATTTCGGGTTTGACATTGGTCATTAGGGTTAGGGTCAAGGTTAGGGTTAGGGTTAGGGTTATGATTAGGGTAAGGGTTAGTGTTAGGGTCAGGGATGGGTTAGGGTTAGGGTTACGATTAGGGTAAGTTTTAAGGTTAAGGTCAGGGTGAGCATCTGGGTGAGGCTTAGGGTTAGGGTTAGGTTTTGGGTTAGGGTTAGGGGTTAGGGTTACGGTTCGGGGTTAGGGTTAGGGTTAGTGTTTTGGTTAGTGTAAGGATTATGGTTAAGTTCAGGGTGAGCATCAGGGTGGGACTTAGGGTTAAGGTTAGGGTGGGGATTAAGGCTGGGCATTAGGGGTTAGAGTTCGAGTCTAGATTCGGGTTAGGGTGAGGGTGGAGTTTGGGGTTAGGGTTAGGGTTAGGGTTGGGGCTAGGCATGAGGGGTTAGAGTCCGAGTGTGGATTCGGTTTAGGGTCAGGGTCAAGGTTAGGGTTTAGGGTTAGGCTTAGGGTTAGGGTTAGGGTCAGGGTCAGGGTCATCGTTAGGTTTAGGGTTGGCGTTAAGGTTAAGCATTTTGGGTTTGACATTGGTCATTAGGTTTAGGGTCAGGTTTATGCTTAAGATTATGATTAGGGTAAGGGTTAGGGTTAGGTTTAGGGTTAGGTTTAGAGTAAGGGTTTGAGTTAAGGTCAGGGTTAGGGCTTGGGATAGGGTTAGGGTTAGTGTTCGGATTAGGCTCAGGGTCAGGGTTGGGGTCAGGGCTAGGGTTGGGGTCAGGTCAGGGTTAGGGTTAAGGTTAGGGTTAAGGTTAGGGTTAGGGTGAGTGTTAGGGTTAGGGTTAGGGTGAGGGTTAGGGTTAGGGTTAGGTACGGGTTAGGGTTAGGGTCAGGTTTAGGGATTAGGGTTAGGAGTTAGGGTAAGGCGTTAGGTTTAGGTTCAGGGTCAGGGTTAGGGTTTATGGTTAGGGTTAGGGTTAGGGTTAGGGTGAGTGTTAGGGTTAGGGTTAGGTTGAGGGTTAGGGCTAGGGTTAGGTTTGGGTTAGGGTTAGTGTCAGGTTTAGGGATTAGGGTTAGGGGTTAGGTTTAGGGTCAGGGTTAGGGTTAGGATGAGTTTTAGGGTTTGGGTTAGGGTTAGGGTTAGGGTTAGGGTTAGGGTTAGGGTGACGGTTTGGGTGAGTGTTAGGGTTTGGGTTAGTTTTAGGGTTAGGGTTAGGGTTAGGGTGAGTGTTAGGGTTAGGGTAAGAGTTAGGGTGAATGTTAGCGTTAGGGTTAGGGTTAGGGTTATGGTTTGGGTTGGGTTGATGTTTAGGTTTAGGATCGGGTTAAGGTTAGCTTTAGGGTTAGGGTGAGTATTAGGCTTAAGGTTAGTTTTAGGGTTAGGGTTAGGGTTAGGGTTAGTGTTAGGTTTAATGCTGTGGTTAAGGTTAGGCTTAGGGTTAGGGTTAGGGTTAGGGTGAGTCTTAGGGTTAGGGCGAGTGTTTGCGTTAGGGTCAGGCATTGGGGTTAGGGTTAGTATGAGGATTACGGTTAGGTTTAGGATTAGAGTTAGGGTTAGTGTTAGGGTGGGGGTTAGGTTTAGGGTTAGGGTTTAGTGATAGGGTTAGGGTTAGGGTGAGGGTTAGGGTTAGTGTGAGGGTGAGTATTAGGATTAGGGTAAGGCTTAGGGTGAGTATTAGGGTTAGTGTTAGGCTTAGGGGTTAGTGGTTACGGTTAGGTTTAGGGTTAGAGTTAGAGTTAGAGTTAGGTTTAGGGTTACGGTTAGGTTTAGGGTTAGAGTTAGAGTTAGAGTTAGGGTTAGGTTTAGGGTTAGGTTTAGGGTTATGATTAGGGTAAGGGTTAGGGTTAAGGTCAGGGTGAGTATCAGGATGAGGCTTAAGGTGAGGGTTAGGCTTAGGGTTAGTTTTAGGGTTAGGCATTAGAGTTAGGGTTAGGGTTAGGGTTTAAGGTTAGGTCTAGGTTTAGGGGTTAGTGTTAGGGTTAGGGTTAGGTTTAGGATTAGTGTTAGGGTTAGAGTTAGGATGAATGTTATGGTTAGGGTTAGGGATTAGGCTAAGGGTCAGGGTCATCATTAGGTGTAGGGTTGGGGTTAGGGTTAATCATTTCTGGTTTGACATTGGTCATTAGGGTTAGGGTCAGGGTTAGGGTTAGGGTTAAGGTTATGATTAGGGTAAGGGTTAGTGTTAGGGTCAGGGTTAGGGTTACGATTTGGGTAAGGGTTAGGGTTAAGGTCAGGGTGAGCATCTGTGTGAGGCTTAGGGTGAGGTTTAGGGTTAGTGTTAGGGCTAGGGTTATGGTTAGGGGTTAGGGTTAGGGTTAGGTTTAGGGGTTAGGGTTAGGGTTAGGGTTAGCGTTACGGGTTAGTGTTTGGGTTAGGGTTAGGATTAGGGGTTAGTGTTAGGGTTCGGGGTTAGCGTTAGGGTTAGAGGTTAGTGTTAGGGTTAGGCGTTAGAGTTAGGGTTATGGTTAGGGGTTAGGGTTAGCGTTCGGTTTAGGGGTTAGGGTTAGGTTTAGGTTTAGCGTTAGGGATTAGTGTAAGGGTTAGGGTGAGGGTTAGGGGTTAGGGTTAGGGTTCAGGGTTAGGGTTAGTGTTAGGGGTTAGGGTTAGGGTTAGGCGTTAGAGTTAGGGTTATGGTTAGGGGTTAGGTTTAGCATTAGGTTTAGGGGTTAGGGTTAGGGTTAGCGTTAGGGGTTAGAGTTAGGGTTAGGGTTAAGTTTTGGGTTAGGGTTAGGGGTTAGGGTTAGGGTTCGGGGTTAGGGTTAGGGTTAGTGTTATGGTTAGTGTAAGGGTTGGGTTAAGGTTAGGGTGAGCATCAGGGTGGGCCTTAGGGTTAGGGTTAGGGTTAGGTTTAGGACTAGGCGTTAGGGGTTAGAGTCCGAGTGTGGATTCTGTTTAGGGTGAGGTTGGAGGTTAGGGTTAGGCTTAGGGTTAGGGTTAGGGTCAGGGGCAGGTTCATCGTTAGGTTTAGGGTTGAGGTTAGGGTTAAGCATTTCGGGTTTGACATTGGTCATTAGGGTTCGGGTCATGTTTAGGATTAGGATTATGATTAGAGTAAGGGTTAGAGTTAGGCTTAGGGTTAGGGTTAGGGTTAGGGTTAAGCATTTCGGGTTTGACATTGGTCATTAGGGTTAAGGTCGGGTTTAGTGTTAGGGTTAGGGTAAGTGTTTGGGTTAAGGTCAGGGTTAGGCCTATGTATAGGGTAAGGGTTAGTGTTCGGTTTAGGGTCAGGGTCAGTGTTAGGGGTCAGGGTCAGGGTTAGGGTTAGGTCAGGGTTAGAGTTAGGGCGATGTCAGGGTTAGGGGTTAGGGTTAGGGTTAGTGTTAGGGTTAAGCGTGTCTGTTTTGACAATTGGTTATTCACATTCGGGTTAGATTTGTGTTAGGGTTAGGGTTAGGTTTGGGTTAGGGTTACGGTCAGGGTTAGTGATTAGGGTTAGGGGTTAGGTTTAGGGTCAGGGTCAGGGTTAGGGGTTAGGGTTAGGGTTAGGGTTAAGGTTAGGGTTAGGGTGAGTGTTAGGTTTAGGGTTAGGGTGAGGGTTAGGGTTAGGGTTAGGTACAGGTTAGGGTTAGGGTCAGGGTTAGGGATTAGGGTTAGGGGTTAGGGTTATGGGTTAGGGTTAGGGTCAAGGTCAGTGTTAGGGGTTAGGGTTAGGGTTAGGGTTAGGGTGAGTTTTAGGGTTTGGGTTAGGGTTAGGGTTAGTGTTAGGGTTAGTGTTATGGTTTGGGCGAGTGTTAGGGTTAGGGGTTAGGGTTAGGGTTAATGTTAGGTTTAGGGTGAGTGTTAGGGTTGGGGTTAGGGTTAGGGTTAGGGTGAGGTTTAGGGTGACTGTTAGGGTTAGGGTGAGTGTTAGGGTTAGGGTGAGTGTTAGGGTTAGGGTTAGGGTTAGGGTTAGGTTTTGGTGAGTGTTAGGGTTTGGGTTAGTGTTAGGGTTAGGGTTAAGGTTAGGATTAGGCTGAGTATTAGCGTTAGGGTTAAGTTGAGTGTTAGGTTCTTGGTGAATGTTAGGGTTAGTGTTAGGGTGAGGGTTAGGGTGAGTGTTAGGGTTAGGTTTAGGGTTAGGTTTGGGCTTATGTTTAGGGTCAGGTTCAGGGTTATGGTTAGGTGTTAGCGTTAGGGTTAGGGTCAGGCTCAGGGTCAGATTTAGGGTTGGGGTGTGTGTAAGTTTTAGTGTTGGGGTCAGGATCGGGTTAGGGTTAGAGTTAGGGTTAGGGTGAGTATTAGGTTTAGGGTTAGAGTTAGGGTTAGGGCGAGTGTTAGGTTTAAGGCTGTGGTTAGGGTGAGGCTTAGGGTTAGGGTTAGGGTTAGGGTGAGGGTTAGGGTTAGTGTGAGGGTGAGTATTAGGATTAGGGTTAGGGTTAGGTTTCGGCGTTAGAGTTAGGGTTAGGGTTAGGGTTAGGGGTTAGTGTTAGGGTTAGGTTTAGGGGTTAGGGTTAGGGTTAGGGTTAGGGTTAGTTTGAGGATTAGTGTTAGGGTTAGAGTTAGGATGAATGTTATGGTTATGGTTAGGGATTAGGTTAAGGGTCAGGGTCATCGTTATGTCTAGGGTTGGGGTTAGGGTTAACCATTTCGGGTTTGACATTGGTCATTAGGGTTAGGGTCAAGGTTAGGGTTAGGGTTAGGGTTATGATTAGGGTAAGGGTTAGTGTTAGGGTCAGGGATGGGTTAGGGTTAGGGTTACGATTAGGGTAAGTTTTAAGGTTAAGGTCAGGGTGAGCATCTGGGTGAGGCTTAGGGTTAGGGTTAGGTTTTGGGTTAGGGTTAGGGGTTAGGGTTACGGTTCGGGGTTAGGGTTAGGGTTAGTGTTTTGGTTAGTGTAAGGATTATGGTTAAGTTCAGGGTGAGCATCAGGGTGGGACTTAGGGTTAAGGTTAGGGTGGGGATTAAGGCTGGGCATTAGGGGTTAGAGTTCGAGTCTAGATTCGGGTTAGGGTGAGGGTGGAGTTTGGGGTTAGGGTTAGGGTTAGGGTTGGGGCTAGGCATGAGGGGTTAGAGTCCGAGTGTGGATTCGGTTTAGGGTCAGGGTCAAGGTTAGGGTTTAGGGTTAGGCTTAGGGTTAGGGTTAGGGTCAGGGTCAGGGTCATCGTTAGGTTTAGGGTTGGCGTTAAGGTTAAGTATTTTGGGTTTGACATTGGTCATTAGGTTTAGGGTCAGGTTTATGCTTAAGATTATGATTAGGGTAAGGGTTAGGGTTAGGTTTAGGGTTAGGTTTAGAGTAAGGGTTTGAGTTAAGGTCAGGGTTAGGGCTTGGGATAGGGTTAGGGTTAGTGTTCGGATTAGGCTCAGGGTCAGGGTTGGGGTCAGGGCTAGGGTTGGGGTCAGGTCAGGGTTAGGGTTAAGGTTAGGGTTAAGGTTAGGGTTAGGGTGAGTGTTAGGGTTAGGGTTAGGGTGAGGGTTAGGGTTAGGGTTAGGTACGGGTTAGGGTTAGGGTCAGGTTTAGGGATTAGGGTTAGGAGTTAGGGTAAGGCGTTAGGTTTAGGTTCAGGGTCAGGGTTAGGGTTTATGGTTAGGGTTAGGGTTAGGGTTAGGGTGAGTGTTAGGGTTAGGGTTAGGTTGAGGGTTAGGGCTAGGGTTAGGTTTGGGTTAGGGTTAGTGTCAGGTTTAGGGATTAGGGTTAGGGGTTAGGTTTAGGGTCAGGGTTAGGGTTAGGATGAGTTTTAGGGTTTGGGTTAGGGTTAGGGTTAGGGTTAGGGTTAGGGTTAGGGTGACGGTTTGGGTGAGTGTTAGGGTTTGGGTTAGTTTTAGGGTTAGGGTTAGGGTTAGGGTGAGTGTTAGGGTTAGGGTAAGAGTTAGGGTGAATGTTAGCGTTAGGGTTAGGGTTAGGGTTATGGTTTGGGTTGGGTTGATGTTTAGGTTTAGGATCGGGTTAAGGTTAGCTTTAGGGTTAGGGTGAGTATTAGGCTTAAGGTTAGTTTTAGGGTTAGGGTTAGGGTTAGGGTTAGTGTTAGGTTTAATGCTGTGGTTAAGGTTAGGCTTAGGGTTAGGGTTAGGGTTAGGGTGAGTCTTAGGGTTAGGGCGAGTGTTTGCGTTAGGGTCAGGCATTGGGGTTAGGGTTAGTATGAGGATTACGGTTAGGTTTAGGATTAGAGTTAGGGTTAGTGTTAGGGTGGGGGTTAGGTTTAGGGTTAGGGTTTAGTGATAGGGTTAGGGTTAGGGTGAGGGTTAGGGTTAGTGTGAGGGTGAGTATTAGGATTAGGGTTAGGCTTAGGGTGAGTATTAGGGTTAGTGTTAGGCTTAGGGGTTAGTGGTTACGGTTAGGTTTAGGGTTAGAGTTAGAGTTAGAGTTAGGTTTAGGGTTACGGTTAGGTTTAGGGTTAGAGTTAGAGTTAGAGTTAGGGTTAGGTTTAGGGTTAGGTTTAGGGTTATGATTAGGGTAAGGGTTAGGGTTAAGGTCAGGGTGAGTATCAGGATGAGGCTTAAGGTGAGGGTTAGGCTTAGGGTTAGTTTTAGGGTTAGGCATTAGAGTTAGGGTTAGGGTTAGGGTTTAAGGTTAGGTCTAGGTTTAGGGGTTAGTGTTAGGGTTAGGGTTAGGTTTAGGATTAGTGTTAGGGTTAGAGTTAGGATGAATGTTATGGTTAGGGTTAGGGATTAGGCTAAGGGTCAGGGTCATCATTAGGTGTAGGGTTGGGGTTAGGGTTAATCATTTCTGGTTTGACATTGGTCATTAGGGTTAGGGTCAGGGTTAGGGTTAGGGTTAAGGTTATGATTAGGGTAAGGGTTAGTGTTAGGGTCAGGGTTAGGGTTACGATTTGGGTAAGGGTTAGGGTTAAGGTCAGGGTGAGCATCTGGGTGAGGCTTAGGGTGAGGTTTAGGGTTAGTGTTAGGGCTAGGGTTATGGTTAGGGGTTAGGGTTAGGGTTAGGTTTAGGGGTTAGGGTTAGGGTTAGGGTTAGCGTTACGGTTTAGTGTTTGGGTTAGGGTTAGGATTAGGGGTTAGTGTTAGGGTTCGGGGTTAGCGTTAGGGTTAGAGGTTAGTGTTAGTGTTAGGCGTTAGAGTTAGGGTTATGGTTAGGGGTTAGGGTTAGCGTTCGGTTTAGGGGTTAGGGTTAGGTTTAGGTTTAGCGTTAGGGATTAGTGTAAGGGTTAGGGTGAGGGTTAGGGGTTAGGGTTAGGGTTCAGGGTTAGGGTTAGTGTTAGGGGTTAGGGTTAGGGTTAGGCGTTAGAGTTAGGGTTATGGTTAGGGGTTAGGTTTAGCATTAGGTTTAGGGGTTAGGGTTAGGGTTAGCGTTAGGGGTTAGAGTTAGGGTTAGGGTTAAGTTTTGGGTTAGGGTTAGGGGTTAGGGTTAGGGTTCGGGGTTAGGGTTAGGGTTAGTGTTATGGTTAGTGTAAGGGTTGGGTTAAGGTTAGGGTGAGCATCAGGGTGGGCCTTAGGGTTAGGGTTAGGGTGAGGGTTAAGGCTAGGCATTAGGGGTTAGAGTTCGAGTCTAGTTTTGGGTTAAGTTGAGGGTGGATGTTAGGGTTAGGGTTAGGGTTAGGTTTAGGACTAGGCGTTAGGGGTTAGAGTCCGAGTGTGGATTCTGTTTAGGGTGAGGTTGGAGGTTAGGGTTAGGCTTAGGGTTAGGGTTAGGGTCAGGGGCAGGTTCATCGTTAGGTTTAGGGTTGAGGTTAGGGTTAAGCATTTCGGGTTTGACATTGGTCATTAGGGTTCGGGTCATGTTTAGGATTAGGATTATGATTAGAGTAAGGGTTAGAGTTAGGCTTAGGGTTAGGGTTAGGGTTAGGGTTAAGCATTTCGGGTTTGACATTGGTCATTAGGGTTAAGGTCGGGTTTAGTGTTAGGGTTAGGGTAAGTGTTTGGGTTAAGGTCAGGGTTAGGCCTAGGTATAGGGTAAGGGTTAGTGTTCGGTTTAGGGTCAGGGTCAGTGTTAGGGGTCAGGGTCAGGGTTAGGGTTAGGTCAGGGTTAGAGTTAGGGCGATGTCAGGGTTAGGGGTTAGGGTTAGGGTTAGTGTTAGGGTTAAGCGTGTCTGTTTTGACAATTGGTTATTCACATTCGGGTTTGATTTGTGTTAGGGTTAGGGTTAGGTTTGGGTTAGGGTTACGGTCAGGGTTAGTGATTAGGGTTAGGGGTTAGGTTTAGGGTCAGGGTCAGGGTTAGGGGTTAGGGTTAGGGTTAGGGTTAAGGTTAGGGTTAGGGTGAGTGTTAGGTTTAGGGTTAGGGTGAGGGTTAGGGTTAGGGTTAGGTACAGGTTAGGGTTAGGGTCAGGGTTAGGGATTAGGGTTAGGGGTTAGGGTTATGGGTTAGGGTTAGGGTCAAGGTCAGTGTTAGGGGTTAGGGTTAGGGTTAGGGTTAGGGTGAGTTTTAGGGTTTGGGTTAGGGTTAGGGTTAGTGTTAGGGTTAGTGTTATGGTTTGGGCGAGTGTTAGGGTTAGGGGTTAGGGTTAGGGTTAATGTTAGGTTTAGGGTGAGTGTTAGGGTTGGGGTTAGGGTTAGGGTTAGGGTGAGGTTTAGGGTGACTGTTAGGGTTAGGGTGAGTGTTAGGGTTAGGGTGAGTGTTAGGGTTAGGGTTAGGGTTAGGGTTAGGTTTTGGTGAGTGTTAGGGTTTGGGTTAGTGTTAGGGTTAGGGTTCAGGTTAGGATTAGGCTGAGTATTAGCGTTAGGGTTAAGTTGAGTGTTAGGTTCTGGGTGAATGTTAGGGTTAGTGTTAGGGTGAGGGTTAGGGTGAGTGTTAGGGTTAGGTTTAGGGTTAGGTTTGGGCTTATGTTTAGGGTCAGGTTCAGGGTTATGGTTAGGTGTTAGCGTTAGGGTTAGGGTCAGGCTCAGGGTCAGATTTAGGGTTGGGGTGTGTGTAAGTTTTAGTGTTAGGGTCAGGATCGGGTTAGGGTTAGAGTTAGGGTTAGGGTGAGTATTAGGGTTAGGGTTAGAGTTAGGGTTAGGGCGAGTGTTAGGTTTAAGGCTGTGGTTAGGGTGAGGCTTAGGGTTAGGGTTAGGGTTAGGGTGAGTGTTAGGGTTAGGGCGAGTGTTAGGGTTAGGGTCAGGCATTGGGGTTATGGTTAGTGTGAGGGTTACGGTTAGGTTTAGGATTAGATTTTGTGTTAGCCTTAGGGTGGGGTTTTGGGTTAGTGTTAGGTGTTAGTGTTAGGGTTAGGGTTAGGGTGAGGGTTAGGGTTAGTGTGAGGGTGAGTATTAGGATTAGGGTTAGGGTTAGGTTTCGGCGTTAGAGTTAGGGTTAGGGTTAGGGTTAGGGGTTAGTGTTAGGGTTAGGTTTAGGGGTTAGGGTTAGGGTTAGGGTTAGGGTTAGTTTGAGGATTAGTGTTAGGGTTAGAGTTAGGATGAATGTTATGGTTATGGTTAGGGATTAGGTTAAGGGTCAGGGTCATCGTTATGTCTAGGGTTGGGGTTAGGGTTAACCATTTCGGGTTTGACATTGGTCATTAGGGTTAGGGTCAAGGTTAGGGTTAGGGTTAGGGTTATGATTAGGGTAAGGGTTAGTGTTAGGGTCAGGGATGGGTTAGGGTTAGGGTTACGATTAGGGTAAGTTTTAAGGTTAAGGTCAGGGTGAGCATCTGGGTGAGGCTTAGGGTTAGGGTTAGGTTTTGGGTTAGGGTTAGGGGTTAGGGTTACGGTTCGGGGTTAGGGTTAGGGTTAGTGTTTTGGTTAGTGTAAGGATTGTGGTTAAGTTCAGGGTGAGCATCAGGGTGGGACTTAGGGTTAAGGTTAGGGTGGGGATTAAGGCTGGGCATTAGGGGTTAGAGTTCGAGTCTAGATTCGGGTTAGGGTGAGGGTGGAGTTTGGGGTTAGGGTTAGGGTTAGGGTTGGGGCTAGGCATGAGGGGTTAGAGTCCGAGTGTGGATTCGGTTTAGGGTCAGGGTCAAGGTTAGGGTTTAGGGTTAGGCTTAGGGTTAGGGTTAGGGTCAGGGTCAGGGTCATCGTTAGGTTTAGGGTTGGCGTTAAGGTTAAGCATTTTGGGTTTGACATTGGTCATTAGGTTTAGGGTCAGGTTTATGCTTAAGATTATGATTAGGGTAAGGGTTAGGGTTAGGTTTAGGGTTAGGTTTAGAGTAAGGGTTTGAGTTAAGGTCAGGGTTAGGGCTTGGGATAGGGTTAGGGTTAGTGTTCGGATTAGGCTCAGGGTCAGGGTTGGGGTCAGGGCTAGGGTTGGGGTCAGGTCAGGGTTAGGGTTAAGGTTAGGGTTAAGGTTAGGGTTAGGGTGAGTGTTAGGGTTAGGGTTAGGGTGAGGGTTAGGGTTAGGGTTAGGTACGGGTTAGGGTTAGGGTCAGGTTTAGGGATTAGGGTTAGGAGTTAGGGTAAGGCGTTAGGTTTAGGTTCAGGGTCAGGGTTAGGGTTTATGGTTAGGGTTAGGGTTAGGGTTAGGGTGAGTGTTAGGGTTAGGGTTAGGTTGAGGGTTAGGGCTAGGGTTAGGTTTGGGTTAGGGTTAGTGTCAGGTTTAGGGATTAGGGTTAGGGGTTAGGTTTAGGGTCAGGGTTAGGGTTAGGATGAGTTTTAGGGTTTGGGTTAGGGTTAGGGTTAGGGTTAGGGTTAGGGTTAGGGTGACGGTTTGGGTGAGTGTTAGGGTTTGGGTTAGTTTTAGGGTTAGGGTTAGGGTTAGGGTGAGTGTTAGGGTTAGGGTAAGAGTTAGGGTGAATGTTAGCGTTAGGGTTAGGGTTAGGGTTATGGTTTGGGTTGGGTTGATGTTTAGGTTTAGGATCGGGTTAAGGTTAGCTTTAGGGTTAGGGTGAGTATTAGGCTTAAGGTTAGTTTTAGGGTTAGGGTTAGGGTTAGGGTTAGTGTTAGGTTTAATGCTGTGGTTAAGGTTAGGCTTAGGGTTAGGGTTAGGGTTAGGGTGAGTCTTAGGGTTAGGGCGAGTGTTTGCGTTAGGGTCAGGCATTGGGGTTAGGGTTAGTATGAGGATTACGGTTAGGTTTAGGATTAGAGTTAGGGTTAGTGTTAGGGTGGGGGTTAGGTTTAGGGTTAGGGTTTAGTGATAGGGTTAGGGTTAGGGTGAGGGTTAGGGTTAGTGTGAGGGTGAGTATTAGGATTAGGGTAAGGCTTAGGGTGAGTATTAGGGTTAGTGTTAGGCTTAGGGGTTAGTGGTTACGGTTAGGTTTAGGGTTAGAGTTAGAGTTAGAGTTAGGTTTAGGGTTACGGTTAGGTTTAGGGTTAGAGTTAGAGTTAGAGTTAGGGTTAGGTTTAGGGTTAGGTTTAGGGTTATGATTAGGGTAAGGGTTAGGGTTAAGGTCAGGGTGAGTATCAGGATGAGGCTTAAGGTGAGGGTTAGGCTTAGGGTTAGTTTTAGGGTTAGGCATTAGAGTTAGGGTTAGGGTTAGGGTTTAAGGTTAGGTCTAGGTTTAGGGGTTAGTGTTAGGGTTAGGGTTAGGTTTAGGATTAGTGTTAGGGTTAGAGTTAGGATGAATGTTATGGTTAGGGTTAGGGATTAGGCTAAGGGTCAGGGTCATCATTAGGTGTAGGGTTGGGGTTAGGGTTAATCATTTCTGGTTTGACATTGGTCATTAGGGTTAGGGTCAGGGTTAGGGTTAGGGTTAAGGTTATGATTAGGGTAAGGGTTAGTGTTAGGGTCAGGGTTAGGGTTACGATTTGGGTAAGGGTTAGGGTTAAGGTCAGGGTGAGCATCTGGGTGAGGCTTAGGGTGAGGTTTAGGGTTAGTGTTAGGGCTAGGGTTATGGTTAGGGGTTAGGGTTAGGGTTAGGTTTAGGGGTTAGGGTTAGGGTTAGGGTTAGCGTTACGGGTTAGTGTTTGGGTTAGGGTTAGGATTAGGGGTTAGTGTTAGGGTTCGGGGTTAGCGTTAGGGTTAGAGGTTAGTGTTAGGGTTAGGCGTTAGAGTTAGGGTTATGGTTAGGGGTTAGGGTTAGCGTTCGGTTTAGGGGTTAGGGTTAGGTTTAGGTTTAGCGTTAGGGATTAGTGTAAGGGTTAGGGTGAGGGTTAGGGGTTAGGGTTAGGGTTCAGGGTTAGGGTTAGTGTTAGGGGTTAGGGTTAGGGTTAGGCGTTAGAGTTAGGGTTATGGTTAGGGGTTAGGTTTAGCATTAGGTTTAGGGGTTAGGGTTAGGGTTAGCGTTAGGGGTTAGAGTTAGGGTTAGGGTTAAGTTTTGGGTTAGGGTTAGGGGTTAGGGTTAGGGTTCGGGGTTAGGGTTAGGGTTAGTGTTATGGTTAGTGTAAGGGTTGGGTTAAGGTTAGGGTGAGCATCAGGGTGGGCCTTAGGGTTAGGGTTAGGGTTAGGTTTAGGACTAGGCGTTAGGGGTTAGAGTCCGAGTGTGGATTCTGTTTAGGGTGAGGTTGGAGGTTAGGGTTAGGCTTAGGGTTAGGGTTAGGGTCAGGGGCAGGTTCATCGTTAGGTTTAGGGTTGAGGTTAGGGTTAAGCATTTCGGGTTTGACATTGGTCATTAGGGTTCGGGTCATGTTTAGGATTAGGATTATGATTAGAGTAAGGGTTAGAGTTAGGCTTAGGGTTAGGGTTAGGGTTAGGGTTAAGCATTTCGGGTTTGACATTGGTCATTAGGGTTAAGGTCGGGTTTAGTGTTAGGGTTAGGGTAAGTGTTTGGGTTAAGGTCAGGGTTAGGCCTATGTATAGGGTAAGGGTTAGTGTTCGGTTTAGGGTCAGGGTCAGTGTTAGGGGTCAGGGTCAGGGTTAGGGTTAGGTCAGGGTTAGAGTTAGGGCGATGTCAGGGTTAGGGGTTAGGGTTAGGGTTAGTGTTAGGGTTAAGCGTGTCTGTTTTGACAATTGGTTATTCACATTCGGGTTAGATTTGTGTTAGGGTTAGGGTTAGGTTTGGGTTAGGGTTACGGTCAGGGTTAGTGATTAGGGTTAGGGGTTAGGTTTAGGGTCAGGGTCAGGGTTAGGGGTTAGGGTTAGGGTTAGGGTTAAGGTTAGGGTTAGGGTGAGTGTTAGGTTTAGGGTTAGGGTGAGGGTTAGGGTTAGGGTTAGGTACAGGTTAGGGTTAGGGTCAGGGTTAGGGATTAGGGTTAGGGGTTAGGGTTATGGGTTAGGGTTAGGGTCAAGGTCAGTGTTAGGGGTTAGGGTTAGGGTTAGGGTTAGGGTGAGTTTTAGGGTTTGGGTTAGGGTTAGGGTTAGTGTTAGGGTTAGTGTTATGGTTTGGGCGAGTGTTAGGGTTAGGGGTTAGGGTTAGGGTTAATGTTAGGTTTAGGGTGAGTGTTAGGGTTGGGGTTAGGGTTAGGGTTAGGGTGAGGTTTAGGGTGACTGTTAGGGTTAGGGTGAGTGTTAGGGTTAGGGTGAGTGTTAGGGTTAGGGTTAGGGTTAGGGTTAGGTTTTGGTGAGTGTTAGGGTTTGGGTTAGTGTTAGGGTTAGGGTTCAGGTTAGGATTAGGCTGAGTATTAGCGTTAGGGTTAAGTTGAGTGTTAGGTTCTTGGTGAATGTTAGGGTTAGTGTTAGGGTGAGGGTTAGGGTGAGTGTTAGGGTTAGGTTTAGGGTTAGGTTTGGGCTTATGTTTAGGGTCAGGTTCAGGGTTATGGTTAGGTGTTAGCGTTAGGGTTAGGGTCAGGCTCAGGGTCAGATTTAGGGTTGGGGTGTGTGTAAGTTTTAGTGTTGGGGTCAGGATCGGGTTAGGGTTAGAGTTAGGGTTAGGGTGAGTATTAGGTTTAGGGTTAGAGTTAGGGTTAGGGCGAGTGTTAGGTTTAAGGCTGTGGTTAGGGTGAGGCTTAGGGTTAGGGTTAGGGTTAGGGTGAGTGTTAGGGTTAGGGCGAGTGTTAGGGTTAGGGTCAGGCATTGGGGTTATGGTTAGTGTGAGGGTTACGGTTAGGTTTAGGATTAGATTTTGTGTTAGCCTTAGGGTGGGGTTTTGGGTTAGTGTTAGGTGTTAGTGTTAGGGTTAGGGTTAGGGTGAGGGTTAGGGTTAGTGTGAGGGTGAGTATTAGGATTAGGGTTAGGGTTAGGTTTCGGCGTTAGAGTTAGGGTTAGGGTTAGGGTTAGGGGTTAGTGTTAGGGTTAGGTTTAGGGGTTAGGGTTAGGGTTAGGGTTAGGGTTAGTTTGAGGATTAGTGTTAGGGTTAGAGTTAGGATGAATGTTATGGTTATGGTTAGGGATTAGGTTAAGGGTCAGGGTCATCGTTATGTCTAGGGTTGGGGTTAGGGTTAACCATTTCGGGTTTGACATTGGTCATTAGGGTTAGGGTCAAGGTTAGGGTTAGGGTTAGGGTTATGATTAGGGTAAGGGTTAGTGTTAGGGTCAGGGATGGGTTAGGGTTAGGGTTACGATTAGGGTAAGTTTTAAGGTTAAGGTCAGGGTGAGCATCTGGGTGAGGCTTAGGGTTAGGGTTAGGTTTTGGGTTAGGGTTAGGGGTTAGGGTTACGGTTCGGGGTTAGGGTTAGGGTTAGTGTTTTGGTTAGTGTAAGGATTATGGTTAAGTTCAGGGTGAGCATCAGGGTGGGACTTAGGGTTAAGGTTAGGGTGGGGATTAAGGCTGGGCATTAGGGGTTAGAGTTCGAGTCTAGATTCGGGTTAGGGTGAGGGTGGAGTTTGGGGTTAGGGTTAGGGTTAGGGTTGGGGCTAGGCATGAGGGGTTAGAGTCCGAGTGTGGATTCGGTTTAGGGTCAGGGTCAAGGTTAGGGTTTAGGGTTAGGCTTAGGGTTAGGGTTAGGGTCAGGGTCAGGGTCATCGTTAGGTTTAGGGTTGGCGTTAAGGTTAAGTATTTTGGGTTTGACATTGGTCATTAGGTTTAGGGTCAGGTTTATGCTTAAGATTATGATTAGGGTAAGGGTTAGGGTTAGGTTTAGGGTTAGGTTTAGAGTAAGGGTTTGAGTTAAGGTCAGGGTTAGGGCTTGGGATAGGGTTAGGGTTAGTGTTCGGATTAGGCTCAGGGTCAGGGTTGGGGTCAGGGCTAGGGTTGGGGTCAGGTCAGGGTTAGGGTTAAGGTTAGGGTTAAGGTTAGGGTTAGGGTGAGTGTTAGGGTTAGGGTTAGGGTGAGGGTTAGGGTTAGGGTTAGGTACGGGTTAGGGTTAGGGTCAGGTTTAGGGATTAGGGTTAGGAGTTAGGGTAAGGCGTTAGGTTTAGGTTCAGGGTCAGGGTTAGGGTTTATGGTTAGGGTTAGGGTTAGGGTTAGGGTGAGTGTTAGGGTTAGGGTTAGGTTGAGGGTTAGGGCTAGGGTTAGGTTTGGGTTAGGGTTAGTGTCAGGTTTAGGGATTAGGGTTAGGGGTTAGGTTTAGGGTCAGGGTTAGGGTTAGGATGAGTTTTAGGGTTTGGGTTAGGGTTAGGGTTAGGGTTAGGGTTAGGGTTAGGGTGACGGTTTGGGTGAGTGTTAGGGTTTGGGTTAGTTTTAGGGTTAGGGTTAGGGTTAGGGTGAGTGTTAGGGTTAGGGTAAGAGTTAGGGTGAATGTTAGCGTTAGGGTTAGGGTTAGGGTTATGGTTTGGGTTGGGTTGATGTTTAGGTTTAGGATCGGGTTAAGGTTAGCTTTAGGGTTAGGGTGAGTATTAGGCTTAAGGTTAGTTTTAGGGTTAGGGTTAGGGTTAGGGTTAGTGTTAGGTTTAATGCTGTGGTTAAGGTTAGGCTTAGGGTTAGGGTTAGGGTTAGGGTGAGTCTTAGGGTTAGGGCGAGTGTTTGCGTTAGGGTCAGGCATTGGGGTTAGGGTTAGTATGAGGATTACGGTTAGGTTTAGGATTAGAGTTAGGGTTAGTGTTAGGGTGGGGGTTAGGTTTAGGGTTAGGGTTTAGTGATAGGGTTAGGGTTAGGGTGAGGGTTAGGGTTAGTGTGAGGGTGAGTATTAGGATTAGGGTTAGGCTTAGGGTGAGTATTAGGGTTAGTGTTAGGCTTAGGGGTTAGTGGTTACGGTTAGGTTTAGGGTTAGAGTTAGAGTTAGAGTTAGGTTTAGGGTTACGGTTAGGTTTAGGGTTAGAGTTAGAGTTAGAGTTAGGGTTAGGTTTAGGGTTAGGTTTAGGGTTATGATTAGGGTAAGGGTTAGGGTTAAGGTCAGGGTGAGTATCAGGATGAGGCTTAAGGTGAGGGTTAGGCTTAGGGTTAGTTTTAGGGTTAGGCATTAGAGTTAGGGTTAGGGTTAGGGTTTAAGGTTAGGTCTAGGTTTAGGGGTTAGTGTTAGGGTTAGGGTTAGGTTTAGGATTAGTGTTAGGGTTAGAGTTAGGATGAATGTTATGGTTAGGGTTAGGGATTAGGCTAAGGGTCAGGGTCATCATTAGGTGTAGGGTTGGGGTTAGGGTTAATCATTTCTGGTTTGACATTGGTCATTAGGGTTAGGGTCAGGGTTAGGGTTAGGGTTAAGGTTATGATTAGGGTAAGGGTTAGTGTTAGGGTCAGGGTTAGGGTTACGATTTGGGTAAGGGTTAGGGTTAAGGTCAGGGTGAGCATCTGGGTGAGGCTTAGGGTGAGGTTTAGGGTTAGTGTTAGGGCTAGGGTTATGGTTAGGGGTTAGGGTTAGGGTTAGGTTTAGGGGTTAGGGTTAGGGTTAGGGTTAGCGTTACGGGTTAGTGTTTGGGTTAGGGTTAGGATTAGGGGTTAGTGTTAGGGTTCGGGGTTAGCGTTAGGGTTAGAGGTTAGTGTTAGGGTTAGGCGTTAGAGTTAGGGTTATGGTTAGGGGTTAGGGTTAGCGTTCGGTTTAGGTGTTAGGGTTAGGTTTAGGTTTAGCGTTAGGGATTAGTGTAAGGGTTAGGGTGAGGGTTAGGGGTTAGGGTTAGGGTTCAGGGTTAGGGTTAGTGTTAGGGGTTAGGGTTAGGGTTAGGCGTTAGAGTTAGGTTTATGGTTAGGGGTTAGGTTTAGCATTAGGTTTAGGGGTTAGGGTTAGGGTTAGCGTTAGGGGTTAGGGTTAGGGTTAGGGTTAGGGTTAGGGTTAGGGTTAGGGTTAGGGTTAGGGTTAGGGTTAGGGTTAGGGTTAGGGTTAGGGTTAGGGTTAGGGTTAGGGTTAGGGTTAGGGTTAGGGTTAGGGTTAGGGTTAGGGTTAGGGTTAGGGTTAGGGTTAGGGTTAGGGTTAGGGTTAGGGTTAGGGTTAGGGTTAGGGTTAGGGTTAGGGTTAGGGTTAGGGTTAGGGTTAGGGTTAGGGTTAGGGTTAGGGTTAGGGTTAGGGTTAGGGTTAGGGTTAGGGTTAGGGTTAGGGTTAGGGTTAGGGTTAGGGTTAGGGTTAGGGTTAGGGTTAGGGTTAGGGTTAGTGTTAGTGTTAGGGTTAGGGTTAGGGTTACGGTTAGGGTTAGGGTTAGGGTAAGGTTTAGGGTTAGGCATTAGGGTTAGGGTTAGGGTTATGGTTAGGGTTACGGTTAGGGTTAGTGTTAGGGTTAGGGTTAGGGTTAGGGTTAGGGTTTGACATTGGTCATTAGGGTTAAGGTCGGGTTTAGTGTTAGGGTTAGGGTAAGTGTTTGGGTTAAGGTCAGGGTTAGGCCTAGGTATAGGGTAAGGGTTAGTGTTCGGTTTAGGGTCAGGGTCAGTGTTAGGGGTCAGGGTCAGGGTTAGGGTTAGGTCAGGGTTAGAGTTAGGGCGATGTCAGGGTTAGGGGTTAGGGTTAGGGTTAGTGTTAGGGTTAAGCGTGTCTGTTTTGACAATTGGTTATTCACATTCGGGTTAGATTTGTGTTAGGGTTAGGGTTAGGTTTGGGTTAGGGTTACGGTCAGGGTTAGTGATTAGGGTTAGGGGTTAGGTTTAGGGTCAGGGTCAGGGTTAGGGGTTAGGGTTAGGGTTAGGGTTAAGGTTAGGGTTAGGGTGAGTGTTAGGTTTAGGGTTAGGGTGAGGGTTAGGGTTAGGGTTAGGTACAGGTTAGGGTTAGGGTCAGGGTTAGGGATTAGGGTTAGGGGTTAGGGTTATGGGTTAGGGTTAGGGTCAAGGTCAGTGTTAGGGGTTAGGGTTAGGGTTAGGGTTAGGGTGAGTTTTAGGGTTTGGGTTAGGGTTAGGGTTAGTGTTAGGGTTAGTGTTATGGTTTGGGCGAGTGTTAGGGTTAGGGGTTAGGGTTAGGGTTAATGTTAGGTTTAGGGTGAGTGTTAGGGTTGGGGTTAGGGTTAGGGTTAGGGTGAGGTTTAGGGTGACTGTTAGGGTTAGGGTGAGTGTTAGGGTTAGGGTGAGTGTTAGGGTTAGGGTTAGGGTTAGGGTTAGGTTTTGGTGAGTGTTAGGGTTTGGGTTAGTGTTAGGGTTAGGGTTCAGGTTAGGATTAGGCTGAGTATTAGCGTTAGGGTTAAGTTGAGTGTTAGGTTCTGGGTGAATGTTAGGGTTAGTGTTAGGGTGAGGGTTAGGGTGAGTGTTAGGGTTAGGTTTAGGGTTAGGTTTGGGCTTATGTTTAGGGTCAGGTTCAGGGTTATGGTTAGGTGTTAGCGTTAGGGTTAGGGTCAGGCTCAGGGTCAGATTTAGGGTTGGGGTGTGTGTAAGTTTTAGTGTTAGGGTCAGGATCGGGTTAGGGTTAGAGTTAGGGTTAGGGTGAGTATTAGGGTTAGGGTTAGAGTTAGGGTTAGGGCGAGTGTTAGGTTTAAGGCTGTGGTTAGGGTGAGGCTTAGGGTTAGGGTTAGGGTTAGGGTGAGTGTTAGGGTTAGGGCGAGTGTTAGGGTTAGGGTCAGGCATTGGGGTTATGGTTAGTGTGAGGGTTACGGTTAGGTTTAGGATTAGATTTTGTGTTAGCCTTAGGGTGGGGTTTTGGGTTAGTGTTAGGTGTTAGTGTTAGGGTTAGGGTTAGGGTGAGGGTTAGGGTTAGTGTGAGGCTGAGTATTAGGATTAGGGTTAGGTTTAGGTTTCGGCGTTAGAGTTAGGGTTAGGGTTAGGGTTAGGGGTTAGTGTTAGGGTTAGGTTTAGGGGTTAGGGTTAGGGTTAGGGTTAGGGTTAGTTTGAGGATTAGTGTTAGGGTTAGAGTTAGGATGAATGTTATGGTTATGGTTAGGGATTAGGTTAAGGGTCAGGGTCATCGTTATGTCTAGGGTTGGGGTTAGGGTTAACCATTTCGGGTTTGACATTGGTCATTAGGGTTAGGGTCAAGGTTAGGGTTAGGGTTAGGGTTATGATTAGGGTAAGGGTTAGTGTTAGGGTCAGGGATGGGTTAGGGTTAGGGTTACGATTAGGGTAAGTTTTAAGGTTAAGGTCAGGGTGAGCATCTGGGTGAGGCTTAGGGTTAGGGTTAGGTTTTGGGTTAGGGTTAGGGGTTAGGGTTACGGTTCGGGGTTAGGGTTAGGGTTAGTGTTTTGGTTAGTGTAAGGATTATGGTTAAGTTCAGGGTGAGCATCAGGGTGGGACTTAGGGTTAAGGTTAGGGTGAGGATTAAGGCTGGGCATTAGGGGTTAGAGTTCGAGTCTAGATTCGGGTTAGGGTGAGGGTGGAGTTTGGGGTTAGGGTTAGGGTTAGGGTTGGGGCTAGGCGTGAGGGGTTAGAGTCTGAGTGTGGATTCGGTTTAGGGTCAGGGTCAAGGTTAGGGTTTAGGGTTAGGCTTAGGGTTAGGGTTAGGGTCAGGGTCAGGGTCATCGTTAGGTTTAGGGTTGGCGTTAAGGTTAAGCATTTTGGGTTTGACATTGGTCATTAGGTTTAGGGTCAGGTTTATGCTTAAGATTATGATTAGGGTAAGGGTTAGGGTTAGGTTTAGGGTTAGGTTTAGAGTAAGGGTTTGGGTTAAGGTCAGGGTTAGGGCTTGGGATAGGGTTAGGGTTAGTGTTCGGATTAGGCTCAGGGTCAGGGTTAGGGGTCAGGGCTAGGGTTGGGGTCAGGTCAGGGTTAGGGTTAGGGTTAGGGTTAAGGTTAGGTTTAGGGTGAGTGTTAGGTTTAGGATTAGGGTGAGGGTTAGGGTGAGGTTTAGGTACGGGTTAGGGTTAGGGTCAGGTTTAGGGATTAGGTTTAGGGGTTAGGGTTAGGCGTTAGGTTTAGGTTCAGGGTCAGGGTTAGGGTTTAGGGTTAGGGTTAGGGTTAGGGTTAGGGTGTGTGTTAGGGTTAGGGTTAGGTTGAGGGTTAGGGCTAGGGTTAGGTTCGGGTTAGGGTTAGTGTCAGGTTTAGGGATTAGGGTTAGGGGTTAGGTTTAGGGTCAGGGTTAGGGTTAGGATGAGTTTTAGGGTTTGGGTTAGGGTTAGGGTTAGGGTTAGGGTTAGGGTGACGGTTTGGGTGAGTGTTAGGGTTTGGGTTAGTTTTAGGGTTAGGGTTAGGGTTAGGGTGATTGTTAGGGTTAGGGTTAGAGTTAGGGTGAATGTTAGTGTTAGGGTTAGGGTTAGGGTTATGGTTTGGGTTGGGTTGATATTTAGGTTTAGGATCGGGTTAGGGTTAGCTTTAGGGTTAGGGTGAGTATTAGGGTTAAGGTTAGTTTTAGGGTTAGGGTTAGGGTTAGGGTTAGGGTGAATCTTAGGGTTAGGGTTAGGGTTAGGGTTAGGGTTAGGGTTAGGGTTAGGGTTTAGGGTTAGGGTTAGGGTTAGGGTTAGGGTTAGGGTTAGGGTTAGGGTTAGGGTAGGGTTAGGGTTAGGGTTAGGGTTAGGGTTAGGGTTAGGGTTAGGGTTAGGGTTAGGGTTAGGGTTAGGGTTAGGGTTAGGTTAGGGTTAGGGTTAGGGTTAGGGTTAGGGTTAGGGTTAGGGTTAGGGTTAGGGTTAGGGTTAGGGTTAGGGTTAGGGTTAGGGTTAGGGTTAGGGTTAGGGTTAGGGTTAGGGTTAGGGTTAGGGTTAGGGTTAGGGTTAGGGTTAGGGTTAGGGTTAGGGTTAGGGTTTTAGGGTTAGGGTTAGGGTTAGGGTTAGGGTTAGGGTTAGGGTTAGGGTTAGGGTTAGGGTTAGGGTTAGGGTTAGGGTTAGGGTTAGGGTTAGGGTTAGGGTTAGGGTTAGGGTTAGGGTTAGGGTTAGGGTTAGGGTTAGGGTTAGAGTTAGGGTTAGGTTTAGGATTAGTGTTAGGTTTAGAGTTAGGATGAATGTTATGGTTAGGGTTAGGGATTAGGCTAAGGGTCAGGGTCATCATTAGGTGTAGGGTTGGGGTTAGGGTTAATCATTTCTGGTTTGACATTGGTCATTAGGGTTAGGGTCAGGGTTAGGGTTAGGGTTAAGTTTATGATTAGGGTAAGGGCTAGTGTTAGGGTCAGGGTTAGGGTTACGATTTGGGTAAGGGTTAGGGTTAAGGTCAGGGTGAGCATCTGGGTGAGGCTTAGGGTGAGGTTTAGGGTTAGTGTTAGGGCTAGGGTTATGGTTAGGGGTTAGGGTTAGGGTTAGGTTTAGGGGTTAGGGTTAGGGTTAGGGTTAGCGTTAGGGGTTAGTGTTTGGGTTAGGGTTAGGATTAGGGGTTAGTGTTAGGGTTCGGGGTTAGGGTTAGGGTTAGAGGTTAGTGTTAGGTTTAGGCGTTAGAGTTAGGGTTATGGTTAGGGGTTAGGGTTAGCGTTCGGTTTAGGGGTTAGGGTTAGGTTTAGGTTTAGCGTTAGGGATTAGTGTAAGGGTTAGGTTGAGGGTTAGGGATTAGGGTTTGGGTTCGGGGTTAGGGTTAGTGTTAGGGGTTAGGGTTAGGGTTAGGCGTTAGAGTTAGGGTTATGGTTAGGGGTTAGGGTTAGCGTTAGGTTTAGGGGTTAGGGTTAGGGTTAGCGTTAGGGGTTAGTGTTTGGGTTAGGGTTAGGATTAGGGGTTAGTGTTAGGGTTCGGGGTTAGGGTTAGGGTTAGAGGTTAGTGTTAGGGTTAGGCGTTAGAGTTAGGGTTATGGTTAGGGATTAGGGTTAGCGTTCGGTTTAGGGGTTAGGGTTAGGTTTAGGTTTAGCGTTAGGGATTAGTGTAAGGGTTAGGTTGAGGGTTAGGGATTAGGGTTAGGGTTCGGGGTTAGGGTTAGTGTTAGGGGTTAGGGTTAGGGTTAGGCGTTAGAGTTAGGGTTATGGTTAGGGGTTAGGGTTAGCGTTAGGTTTAGGGGTTAGGGTTAGGCTTAGCGTTAGGGGTTAGAGTTAGGGTTAGGGTTACGTTTTGGGTTAGGGTTAGGGGTTAGGGTTAGGGTTCGGGGTTAGGGTTAGGGTTAGTGTTATGGTTAGTGTGAGGGTTAGGGTTAAGGTTAGGGTGAGCATCAGGGTGGGCCTTAGGGTTAGGCTTAGGGTGAGGGTTAAGGCTAGGCATTAGGTGTTAGATTTCGAGTCTAGTTTTGTGTTAGGTTGAGGGTGGAGGTTAGGGTTAGGGTTAGGGTTAGGTTTAGGACTAGGCGTTAGGGGTTAGAGTCCGAGTGTGGATTCTGTTTAGGGTGAGGTTGGAGGTTAGGGTTAGGGTTAGGGTTAGGGTTAGGGTCAGGGGCAGGTTCATCATTAGCTTTAGGGTTGAGGTTAGGGTTAAGCATTTCGGGTTTGACATTGGTCATTAGGGTTAGGGTCATGTTTAGGATTAGGATTATGATTAGAGTAAGGGTTAGAGTTAGGCTTAGGGTTAGGGTTAGGGTTAGGGTTAAGCATTTCGGGTTTGACATTGGTCATTAGGGTTAAGGTCGGGTTTAGTGTTAGGGTTTGAGTAAGTGTTTGGGTTAAGGTCAGGGTTAGGCCTAGGTATAGGGTAAGGGTTAGTGTTCGGTTTAGGGTCAGGGTCAGTGTTAGGGGTCAGGGTCAGGGTTAGGGTTAGGTCAGGGTTAGAGTTAGGGCGATGTCAGGGTTAGGGGTTAGGGTTAGGGTTAGTGTTAGGGTTAAGCGTGTCTGTTTTGACAATTGGTTATTCACATTCGGGTTAGATTTGGGTTAGGGTTAGGGTTAGGTTTGGGTTAGGGTTACGGTCAGGGTTAGTGATTAGGGTTAGGAGTTAGGGTTAGGGGTTAGGTTTAGGGTCAGGGTCAGGGTTAGGGGTTAGGGTTAGGGTTAGGGTGACGGTTTGGGTGAGTGTTAGGGTTTGGGTTAGTTTTAGGGTTAGGGTTAGGGTTAGGGTGAGTGTTAGGGTTAGGGTTAGAGTTAGGGTGAATGTTAGCGTTAGGGTTATGGTTTGGGTTGGGTTGATGTTTAGGTTTAGGATCGGGTTAGGGTTAGTTTTAGGGTTAGGGTGAGTATTAGGCTTAAGGTTAGTTTTAGGGTTAGGGTTAGGGTTAGGGTTAGTGTTAGGTTTAATGCTGTGGTTATGGTTAGGCTTAGGGTTCGGGTTAGGGTTAGGGTGAGTCTTAGGGTTAGGGCGAGTGTTTGCGTTAGGGTCAGGCATTGGGGTTAGGGTTAGTGTGAGGATTACGGTTAGGTTTAGGATTAGAGTTAGGGTTAGTGTTAGGGTGGGGGTTAGGTTTAGGGTTAGGGGTTAGTGATAGGGTTAGGGTTAGAGTGAGTCTTAGGGTTAGGGCGAGTGTTTGCGTTAGGGTCAGGCATTGGGGTTAGGGTTAGTGTGAGGATTACGGTTAGGTTTAGGATTAGAGTTAGGGTTAGTGTTAGGGTGGGGGTTAGGTTTAGGGTTAGGGGTTAGTGATAGGGTTAGGGTTAGGGTGAGGGTTAGGGTTAGTGTGAGGGTGAGTATTAGGATTAGGGTTAGGGTTAGGGTGAGTATTAGGGTTAGTGTTAGGCTTAGGGGTTAGGGGTTACGGTTAGGTTTAGGGTTAGATTTAGAGTTAGAGTTAGGGTTAGGGTTACGGTTAGGTTTAGGGTTAGAGTTAGAGTTAGAGTTAGGGTTAGGTTTAGGGTTAGGTTTAGGGTTATGATTAGGGTAAGGGTTAGGGTTAAGTTCAGGGTGACTATCAGGATGAGGCTTAAGGTGAGGGTTAGGCTTAGGGTTAGTTTTAGGGTTAGGCATTAGAGTTAGGGTTAGGGGTTAGCGTTAGGTCTAGGTTTAGTGGTTAGTGTTAGGGTTAGGGTTAGGTTTAGGATTAGTGTTAGGGTTAGAGTTAGGATGAATGTTATGGTTAGGGTTAGGGATTAGGCTAAGGGTCAGGGTCATCATTAGGTGTAGGGTTGGGGTTAGGGTTAATCATTTCTGGTTTGACATTGGTCATTAGGGTTAGGGTCAGGGTTAGGGTTAGGGTTAATGTTATGATTAGGGTAAGGGTTAGTGTTAGGGTCAGGGTTAGGGTTACGATTTGGGTAAGGGTTAGGGTTAAGGTCAGGGTGAGCATCTGGGTGAGGCTTAGGGTGAGGTTTAGGGTTAGTGTTAGGGCTAGGGTTATGGTTAGGGGTTAGGGTTAGGGTTAGGTTTAGGGGTTAGGGTTAGGGTTAGGGTTAGCGTTACGGGTTAGTGTTTGGGTTAGGGTTAGGATTAGGGGTTAGTGTTAGGGTTCGGGGTTAGGGTTAGGGTTAGAGGTTAGTGTTAGGGTTAGGCGTTAGAGTTAGGGTTATGGTTAGGGGTTAGGGTTAGCGTTCGGTTTAGGGGTTAGGGTTAGGTTTAGGTTTAGCGTTAGGGATTAGTGTAAGGGTTAGGGTGAGGGTTAGGGATTAGGGTTAGGGTTCGGGGTTAGGGTTAGTGTTAGGGGTTAGGGTTAGGGTTAGGTGTTAGAGTTAGGGTTATGGTTAGGGGTTAGGGTTAGCGTTAGGTTTAGGGGTTAGGGTTAGGGTTAGCGATAGGGGTTAGAGTTAGGGTTAGGGTTACGTTTTGGGTTAGGGTTAGGGGTTAGGGTTAGGGTTCGGGGTTAGGGTTAGGGTTAGTGTTATGGTTAGTGTAAGGGTTAGGGTTAAGGTTAGGGTGAGCATCAGGGTGGGCCTTAGGGTTAGGCTTAGGGTGAGGGTTAAGGCTAGGCATTAGGTGTTAGATTTCGAGTCTAGTTTTGGGTTAGGTTGAGGGTGGAGGTTAGGGTTAGGGTTAGGGTTAGTTTTAGGACTAGGCGTTAGGGGTTAGAGTCCGAGTGTGGATTCTGTTTAGGGTGAGGTTGGAGGTTAGGGTTAGGCTTAGGGTTAGGGTTAGGGTCATGGGCAGGTTCATCGTTAGCTTTAGGGTTGAGGTTAGGGTTAAGCATTTCGGGTTTGACATTGGTCATTAGGGTTAGGGTCATGTTTAGGATTAGGATTATGATTAGAGTAAGGGTTAGAGTTAGGCTTAGGGTTAGGGTTAGGGTTAGGGTTAAGCATTTCGGGTTTGACATTGGTCATTAGGGTTAAGGTGGGGTTTAGTGTTAGGGTCAGAGTAAGTGTTTGGGTTAAGGTCAGGGTTAGGCCTAGGTATAGGGTAAGGGTTAGTGTTCGGTTTAGGGTCAGGGTCAGTGTTAGGGGTCAGGGTCAGGGTTAGGGTTAGGTCAGGGTTAGAGTTAGGGCGATGTCAGGGTTAGGGGTTAGGGTTAGGGTTAGTGTTAGGGTTAAGCGTGTCTGTTTTGACAATTGGTTATTCACATTCGGGTTAGATTTGGGTTAGTGTTAGGGTTAGGTTTGGGTTAGTGTTACGGTCAGGGTTAGTGATTATGGTTAAGGGTTAGGGTTAGGGGTTAGGTTTAGGGTCAGGGTCAGGGTTAGGGGTTAGGGTTAGGGTTAGGGTTAAGGTTAGGGTTAGGGTGAGTGTTAGGTTTAGGGTTAGGGTGAGCGTTAGGGTTAGGGTTAGGTACAGGTTAGGGTTAGGGTCAGTGTTAGGGATTAGGGTTAGGGGTTAGGGTTATGGGTTAGGGTTAGGGTCAAGGTCAGTGTTAGGGGTTAGGGTTAGGGTTAGGGTTAGGGTAAGTTTTAGGGTTTGGGTTAGGGTTAGGGTTAGTGTTAGGGTTAGGGTTAGGGTTTGGGTGAGTGTTAGGGTTAGGGGTTAGGGTTAGGGTTAAGGTTAGGGTTAGGGTGAGTGTTAGGGTTAGGGTTAGGTTGAGGGTTAGGGTTAGGGTTATGTTCGGGTTATGGTTAGGTTCAGGGTTAGGGATTAGGGTTAGGGGCTAGGGTTAGGGGTTAGTGTTAGGGTCAGGGTCAGGGTTAGGGGTTAGGGTTAGGGTTAGGGTTAGGGTTAGGGTGAGTGTTAGAGTTTGGGTTAGGGTTACGGTTAGTGTTAGGGTTAGGGTTAGGGTTTGGGTGAGTGTTAGGGTTAGGGTTAGGGTTAGGGTTTGGGTGAGTGTTAGGGTTAGGGTTAGGTCTCGGGTTAATGTTAGGGTTGGGTGAGTGTTAGGGTTTGGGTGAGTGTTAAGGTTAGCTTTAAGGTTAGGGTGAGTGTTAGGGTTAGGGGTTAGGGTTAGGGTTAGGGTGAGGTTTAGGGTGACTGTTAGGGTTAGGGTGAGTGTTAGGGTTAGGGTGAGTGTTAGGGTTAGGGTTAGGGTTAGTGTTAGGTTGAGGGTTAGGGCTAGGGTTAGGTTTGGGTTAGGGTTAGTGTCAGGTTTAGGGATTAGGGTTAGGGGTTAGGTTTAGGGTCAGGGTTAGGGTTAGGATGAGTTTTAGGGTTTGGGTTAGGGTTAGGGTTAGGGTTCGGGTTAGGGTGACGGTTTGGGTGAGTGTTAGGGTTTGGGTTAGTTTTAGGGTTAGAGTTATGGTTAGGGTGAGTGTTAGGGTTAGGGTTAGAGTTAGGGTGAATGTTAGCGTTAGGGTTATGGTTTGGGTTGGGTTGATGTTTAGGTTTAGGATCGGGTTAGGGTTAGTTTTAGGGTTAGGGTGAGTATTAGGCTTAAGGTTAGTTTTAGGGTTAGGGTTAGGGTTAGGGTTAGTGTTAGGTTTAATGCTGTGGTTAAGGTTAGGCTTAGGGTTAGGGTTAGGGTTAGGGTGAGTCTTAGGGTTAGGGCGAGTGTTTGCGTTAGGGTCAGGCATTGGGGTTAGGGTTAGTATGAGGATTACGGTTAGGTTTAGGATTAGAGTTAGGGTTAGTGTTAGGGTGGGGGTTAGGTTTAGGGTTAGGGGTTAGTGATAGGGTTAGGGTTAGGGTGAGGGTTAGGGTTAGTGTGAGGGTGAGTATTAGGATTAGGGTTAGGGTTAGGGTGAGTATTAGGGTTAGTGTTAGGCTTAGGGGTTAGGGGTTACGGTTAGGTTTAGGGTTAGATTTAGAGTTAGAGTTAGGGTTAGGGTTACGGTTAGGTTTAGGGTTAGAGTTAGAGTTAGAGTTAGGGTTAGGTTTAGGGTTAGGTTTAGGGTTATGATTAGGGTAAGGGTTAGGGTTAAGGTCAGGGTGACTATCAGGATGAGGCTTAAGGTGAGGGTTAGGCTTAGGGTTAGTTTTAGGGTTAGGCATTAGAGTTAGGGTTAGGGTTAGGGGTTAGGGTTAGGTCTAGGTTTAGGGGTTAGTGTTAGGGTTAGGGTTAGGTTTAGGATTAGTGTTAGGGTTAGAGTTAGGATGAATGTTATGGTTAGGGTTAGGGATTAGGCTAAGGGTCAGGGTCATCATTAGGTGTAGGGTTGGGGTTAGGGTTAATCATTTCTGGTTTGACATTGGTCATTAGGGTTAGGCTCAGGGTTAGGGTTAGGGTTAAGGTTATGATTAGGGTAAGGGTTAGTGTTAGGGTCAGGGTTAGGGTTACGATTTGGGTAAGGGTTAGGGTTAAGGTCAGGGTGAGCATCTGGGTGAGGCTTAGG